>NW_017257364.1:47453-51235 GCF_001594055.1 Mycetomoellerius zeteki | reverse complement strand
GAATGGATCCATTCCTATATTATGAATGGATAATGTAGTATGTTTTGCAATTTGTAGATTTTTAATGGGATCGTTACTTTGCAATTGCAAACGTCTATCCGATTCATCTTGTTTCGCTTTACGCAAAACGGTTGCGTCAAATAAAATAGGTGTAACGTCATCGCCAAATGTCATTAATCTGTTAGCCTCTTTATTGCGCCATACGTTGGCATCTTTATTTGTATCTACCAATTCGGCAGCAATTTTCTCACGCAGTGCAAATTTTAATTGCCTTTTTTTCTTATGGATAATTTCTGCAGAAAAGTCAATTAATTTGCAATTAAAAATCACATCGCTTGCCTTTGCAGGCTTAGCAGATAAAGTGCCAATAAGTTGCGCATTACATTCTTTGTAATAACTCTTAACTTTTGCGTAATATTTAGCATTATTATTAATGAATATTTTGGCATGCTTAAAAGTAAATGCGCATGGTAACTTAACTTGTTGCCATATTTTTTCTGCAAAAATATGAGTCTATTTGCCTGGTGGCAACGTCATATATTGTCGTCCCTTATGTCCATATTTTTGACGAATAGGTTTTACCTCTCTCCATTTTTCCTCAGAAATTATCAGTTTAAATTTCTTTATATCAGAGACGTTAATGCTATTTAATACTGTTGTATTATATGAAGAATTTTTTGAATCGTCCCCTATACTATTTCTCTTAATAGAAAACGCTTCCAGCACTGCGCTGTACATAACGTTTCTATTAGTTTTCAAAATCGTATAAACATGTTTCGGTTTGATATGCGACCCATCATTTGCAAGCGTCTTAGATATCAAATCGTAGACGACATGAGATGGAGGAAAAACTTTCCCTTCACTATCTACAGTCTTGTATTCGTCATTTATTAAAATATCTCGCAACTTTCCTTTGTCATACATATTGAAGATTTTTTAGACAGAGACAATTAGAGGGAAATGATATAACTCAAAATTTGAAAAGCAATCAGCGAGCATTTATTAACCGCTGCTATATGTCCGGAAAGCAGAAAATCAGTAAAATAGCAGTACGAAAAATCAGAAAACCAGTAAAAAAAACTCGTTAAAGAAACTTGAAAAATCTGTAAGACACTGAAATCAAAAGGCAAAGAATGCTCGTTTATATCGCAAAACGAAAACACTACATCGAATATCGCTCCTCCTTAGCTAGATCGCTGTTGCGCCGAAGACGGATAAATCGCCAGTGACCGCGCCGGCCGATGCGGCGCTCTGCATGTGAGCTCGACCGCGGCTCCAATACGCCGGCTCTCGACAATTGAGCATCACGCGCGCTCATTACATGATTTTTTAAAATCAATATTAGTCGTAGCGTTAAGCGACGAAATAGGCACAGACGAAAATGATATTTCATTACAATCTCAAGTACACCTGTCGAAGTTAAATAGTACCATTAAAGGCACAACGATTGACGAACAAGCAGAAGAACACGATGATTGTAACGATTATGACGAAATCATTGCAGGAGATTGGAAAAATTGGGCTGAAAATGTATTTATGCAAGCCCAAGAAATTGCCAATACATCCAATAATGGCAGTATTGTAAACGCATATTACAATATCGAAGCTGCTTCAAAAATAAAACATTTGATGCATTACGTACCTTTATGGACGGGCATAATTCAAGTGTGGTTCGCAAATCGCTACACCGTCTTTTGTTGAAGCTGAATTTTCCTAAATAAAGACTAGAGTATTTAAAAACGAATTACCATTGCGAGTAGATAAATTTATTTTGCGTCATTTACAATATCTGAATGGTAGACTCAGATTGACGTGCAATGCTTTAAATCAAGATGAAAAAGTACATAAAGATGACTCAAATTCGCAAGATACAGTAGAATCTGTAAAATATATGCGTCAATGTGATCCACAAGATGATATACAGGTATCATTAAATGAAGTAGAAAATTGGCGATGTAAAGTAAAAAGCGAGACATCGGAAAATAATCAATGTCAAAAACGGACAAATTACTTAAAGCCATGTACCGATTGGGATTTTGTCGATAA
Source organism: Mycetomoellerius zeteki (assembly GCF_001594055.1). Taxonomy (NCBI): domain Eukaryota; kingdom Metazoa; phylum Arthropoda; class Insecta; order Hymenoptera; family Formicidae; genus Mycetomoellerius; species Mycetomoellerius zeteki. The sequence goes on along the minus strand of NW_017257364.1, from coordinate 49,189 downwards.
AACTGTAGGCATCCCACTTTTAGAAAATGGCAATTTGTGCAATGCGACGACGGTAAATAGAGAACAAATTGTAGTACGTGAAACTTGCGCATTTAATTCCATCCTACAAATTATCGCAAGTGGAATGGGTATGCACAATAATTATAAAACAGCTATAGAAACGTTACATCAAACAAATGCTTTTATAAAACTTATTATGGAAATATTAAAGCGTGGAAAGATCGTTGCAAGTGATTATTGTACAAGAGCAACAATTTTATGCGACATACCCATCTTTTCTAAAAAATCATGTACTCGCAGCATATCGTCATTAAATGCAAACTGTAACGCAGCACACCTCGCAGAGTACCTTTTTCAAAATATGCCCAGCTGTACAACTGCGTATGAATGTGTTGAATGCGATCATAATTACAGAAAAACGTCGCCAACGTGTAACATAAATGTTGATGAAATATTACGAAATGGTCTGCAAAACATCCAAAAAGCTATCGATGACGATATCATTACGAAACGAGTAACAATATGCAGTAGTTGCAAAAAAATAGTAAATCGTAATATTATGTATGGTCCTCATCTAATATTTGACACTAGCATATTGACAGATATCAATTATATACATTCATTAGGTATGCAACCATCTCAATACACACTTGATAATGTAGCAAAAACTATTATTGCTGATGGCCACAAATATTACTTGGTAGGCATCGTGTCATATATAAAATATAGCGGAGACTATGCCGATGGGCATTACATTACATGCACATACACTGGTTCCGAATGGCATAAATACGATGATATGGCATCAAAAAGATCAGTTGTAACAACGAACCAAGAGGTATGTCCACACGCGATATTTTATATTAAAAAAGACAAATAAGACACGAAAATCCACAGAACACAAAAAGCACCATTATGAAAAAAAATCTTACTACAGATTTAGCTAATTTTTAAATATGTTGTAGGTCTCGTCATTCTGAAGAAATGTCTCAATAGACACAACATAATCCTATGTACCGTTTCGGTGCTATGAGTCTTCAAAGGTTCAGATTTAACATGCAAAAGTATAGGTTTTTCGACTAGATATATGTGATTCGGTCGAATGCGTGTGCGTGCATGTGCATGTCTATGCGCATACACACATACACGGTAGAGAGGATTTGGAGTCACTAAATACTACGGAAGTGACGAACCGTAGGATCCTTATCTCTACTGACACACACACACACGCGCGCGCGCACACACATACGCGCGCGCGCGCGCGCATTCGACCACATATTTGAGTCAAAAACCTATATACTTTTACATGTGAAACCTTTAACGACCTTTCAAGACTTGTAGATCCAAAGACCAAATTGTCTCTATTGAGACATTTGCGCAGAATGACAATAACTACGACATATTCCAAAAATTAGTCACATACGCAGAAAGATATCTTCCCATACGAACAATGACAGGTCTTTGATCAGATCGCAATCTCTCGGAAGGGAATGGCAAATCATCGAGAGTAAGTATATATACAGGGTGTTTCCAAATTAAATCGCAAAACTTCGGGAGCGTGTAGAGGAGTAAAAAACTAAGAAAAAAAGTCCTATAGACATATGCTCGTTTTTGCTCCGTTTCAGAGAAATCGAAAAAAAATGTTTGCATTTCTTGCCATATCTAGCACCGACATATTTGATTACATTTTCCACTTTCTGTTATGAATTTGTCAGTCGCTCTTTGAAAGCCTTTAA
>NW_017257364.1:41672-46271 GCF_001594055.1 Mycetomoellerius zeteki | reverse complement strand
TATATATATATATATCTACCACCGCCGTTCGGAATCGGCGTTAAAAAGTAAGTCCTTTATTATCAGTAGATATATGCATCGATCACCAAGGTTAACAGTTCGACATTAGAATAACAATCTAACACCGAAAAAATAACACTTCCGAAACCTTATCTCGCAAAGGAAGTGCGGGTTCGATTCGAACCAGAGTGCCAATGAATGGAATCCTAATTCTAATACGTAAGGAACTATGTGGTGAAATCGATAATTACAGCATTCTAGAACACTGAAAACTGCACTTTAGAACTCTTCTAATTGTAAGTACAACCAATATCTAAAAAGTTCTAGGGCTTTGAAGTTTCAACTTTTGAAATTTTTCTAAATCCACACAGGTAAAAATTTTTTTCGGAAATCCGGTACTTTCTTTAGAGTTCTGTTTGCCCCCCCAAGAGTTCTAACGATTATCCTTAATAACCGATGCGCTGAAACCGATATCTAAAAAGTTCTAGGGCTTTAAAGTTTCAACTTTTGAAATTTTTCTAAGTCCACGCAGGTAAAAATTTTTTTTGGATATCCATTATTTTCTTGAGAGTTCTGTTTCCCCCCAAAGAGTTCTAACGATTATCCTTAATAATCGATGCGCTGAAACCGATATCTAAAAAGTTCTAGGGCTTTAAAGTTTCAACTTTTGAAATTTTCTATTCAAGGTGCTAGAACTTTTTTGTTTTCGATCTCAGCTGTTTCATTATTAAGGATTATCGTTAGAACTCTTTGGGGGGCTGTCAGAATTCATTACAGGATGCCGAAAATCTAAAAAAAAGTTTTTTTGCAATAATTAATTTTGTTTGAAAATTTTTTTTTTGGAAATCCATTATTTTCTTGGGAGTTCTGTTTGCCCCCCAAAGAGTTCTATCGATTGTTCTATATGGATGAAAGTTCTAAAATGAATGGTAAAGAAGTTATAGCCCTTCAAAGTTTCGAAATCGTGAAGTTGTCCCCCCCGATATTTCAAATGGTGTTTTCACTCCTTTAATCGAAGGAACTATTTCTAAAATTGATAGAGAACTCTAGAACTCTTGGGGGGGCAACCAGAACTCTACTTATTTTTTCAATTTTTAGAAAAAGTGGGGCCAGCTTCATAGAGGTACAATTTTGACCTTTGTGGTGATTTTAATATAGGCATATAGTCCATAACAGACCTTCTATTCTCTCTAATGCATGAGAAAAATGGTTTGGTGTGTGTGTGTGTGTGTGTGTGTGTGTGTGTGTGCGTGCGTGCGTGCGTGCGTGTGTGTGTGTGTGTCACTCTATATATTAAATGCGTTTTGGTTAAACCAAACAGAATTTTTGCTATGACAAATTCACGATTTTACAATTAGAACGTTTGGTACTATGATGTATTATAATATAATGGAATTATATTATAATATATTGTATCATACTATAAAAATTTGTTTAATTCTTTTCAGGATTTATTAGATCGCGTTTAGCCAAACGCAACATTACCAGAATTTTTATTAATGCTAACCTCAGAACACTCTAGTATTCAATAATTGTACTAGTCAATGTAGGTCGAGATAATATGCTATATTCTTTTATGTCGTGCACATTGTATCCTGATTGTAAAGTAGAACGAAGTGATGTGTGTCATGACAAGAAAACGTCTTCTCTTGTCTATCAATGTAGTTTTGAGTAGTGTAAGAAGTTATTGGAGTGGATTAATTTGAATTTCTATGTTATATTGCTTTGTAATAAGTACCTGATAGCACATAGATGATGACGCATTCTGTTTCACGCATTATGCGCATGATGTTTCATTTATCCTTGTATACATTTGATGAACAACAAAGATAACAAATGCATTATTCATGAAATGGAAAGCACTCATAGTTAACAGAAAAACATTATTTAATCAATAATTCTGCAGATAAACATGGTGACCAACGAGAATGAGTTAAAACTAAATAGCTATTTATACATTACAACAAGTAGGCCGAACAAAATGAATCAAATGCGACTTTGTGCACTCTAAAAAATGTCGGTGTCGATTTAACACCCCTGGTGTGGATTTAACACATCTGGTATTTATGTGTACCTTCCAACCAAAAAGATTGTACAACCTCTTTGCTTCCAACAAGCGACACGGTGTGACACAATGGATCATTACATCTTTAAAATGTTGTTTGCCAATGTTAAACAAAGATGAGATGATCACTGTGTCGCTTGTTGGAAAGCACACTATGTCAACACCATCATGATGTGAATTTAACACCATGAGCGTGTAGATTTAAAATCCATAGCGTTAAATCCACAATATGTTGGTGTTAATTTAACATGGTGAGAATTATATAGACACCGCATGGTGTTAAGTTCACACCACTATTTTTTACAGTGTGGAGAAAACTTATCAATTTTATTATTATCACATATATAGACAAGATGAGTATCTACTTAATCATTGAAATATTACAAAAAAAGAGATAAAATTCTCGCGGTCATGAGACAATGGTGTCACGTCAGAGCATGTCTCATGTTTAAGCGAAGTCCGATACGGATCGGGCACTCGTCACTCGCGTAAACAGAAGTAACTCTCTCTCTTATAAATAATAGAAGGTTTAATAATGAAACGTTAGTATAAATATAATGCCGGGTTGCCACAAGGCGTGAACCACAAATGTGAACATGAACGTCAGCAGAATTTTTCTTGATGGGTGATTAGGGAGATATGTATCACACCGTTCATAATAGCATATATTTTGCCATTTTTATTGTAATATTTCAATTGTTAAATAATTAAATATCTTTTATAGATATACACACATATGTTAATAAAATTATCAAGTTTTCTCTACAAAATAGCGTTCGATACATTTAATTCGGCCCACCTATTGCAAAGTAATTATCATTTAGTTTCAACTTGATCCTATTGGTCACGCTGTACTTATTCGATCCATATGAAATTTTGGTAGATTTAACGGGAAGGCGACATATACATACTTGTATAATTCGATTGACGAGATAGGTGATTATTCGATATCAACAAGAAATTTTGATTTGTTTAAATGGAAAAATTTATTTGACTAACAAAAAACTATAGTACATACAATACGAATATATTAATCGTCCTCATTCGGTAATTCTTACAAGGATTCTGATTCGTCCGTTTTTAAAAAACGTACTAGTTGAATCAATCAAATTTACAATTAACGCAATAACTTTTTTCAATGTGATTTTACGGGAAATTTATTTTCTGGCAATCAATAGTAATAGATAGATAGATAAATTGCTTTTTTCATTACAAACTCTAGAATGGAATCTTAAGCTTTAAAAATATTAATACGGAGACAATAAATAATAAATGCTGAATTATAGTTTCCATTATAACGTTTGTCATGTCGGCCCCATATTTCCCATTCTAAGCAATGCGCGATGTTTGGAATGGAGGAAACGATATCATTATGTTATAAACAAATGTTAAAATGAAAAATATTATATAAGTAACGTTTTATGGTGCAATATTATTAGCATTTGATGTAATCAAGCTAATTTGGAAATAATTTCGTAAATAAATAATTGTAACGTAACTGGTAACAGCGGTTTTATAGCGAATAAGGATTTTATCCACTTTATTTAAAAAAAAATGAACCAATTTTTGCTTGAGTCTGGCGTTATTATAATGATCATTTTCGGTCTTTACGAAGAAAAATACACATGAAAACGTAGGACTAAAACGATTCCCGAGAGGTAACGAAATTCTCGAAAATTTTTACCCTACTTTTGTAGCGCAACGACATCGAACTTTTCTTTACGCCTTTAGGTGCGTTCCGAAATACGCATGAAGCGCGTGATGCATCATTTGTTCTTGTCGTTCACCAAATAATAAAGAAGGATAAAACGATAAATCGTTCGCTTCATGCGTAATTTGGAACTCTTTATAAACTTGCCGGGACGGCGCTACAGCGTCGATAATTAGCGTCGAATTGTATGAAATGTGTTACGATTGCTGAATTGCACAAGTGACAATTACGCAACGAACGTGCCGAAAAATAATAACGGAATAAATAATTATCGAAATTAAGTGATTGCCGAAATTATTAAACTAAAGTAATATAAAAGAAGATCCTGAGCGGAAATAAATATTAAACTATAGAAACGCGGACTCAAGATGTTGCGCGGAAGCTGACCTCGTCCGATAAGCGGAACGCTGACGGGCCAACTCGGAAGGCCCAAGGTTGCCCCGAAAATATAGGATAAAAGCGCGATAAAGGACGCGGTCATCGGTCAGAATTTACAACGAAAGACATCGCGTTACTTTGTCCGTCGATTTTATTAGAAAATATATACGTATATCGCGACGCGGTTACAACTAAGTGATTGTGATTTCAATTAAATGTGACACTGTGAAATAGAGTGAAAATAAATTTATTTCTAATAAAATTACACAAGATTGTGTCTTTGTTATTGTGCTCCTAAGTCCTTGTGAATCCTCGAACCGTGCCGTGGTAGTAACGGCACAACAAATGTATACCTACAAAATCATAAAAATGAAAAGGTCAGGCCATGTTCAAAAAAGATCCTCAAAAATTTAAATCTTTAAAAATTTAAATGATTATCTAAAAT
>NW_017257364.1:39285-40361 GCF_001594055.1 Mycetomoellerius zeteki | reverse complement strand
ATATTATATACATATATATTTTATTTAATAGTATATATCTAACTGTTTATATAATTATAATAAATATTTATACCCTACATTACATACTTATTTCAATTCCAACAGAATGAATTTATAATATTCTATGAATATACTGAAAATGAAGAATAGGTCCCTCCTTTCTCGTAAGAACACAACCATATTTTCTTCGTCTCTCTGATTTTAACACGATCTTTGACATAGAGATTTTTTTCTTAATGATACTCTTTGAAATATCATAAAGTTCTTCGAATACGATAATAAATTTTTATTATTCATAGTAATATATCGATAAAATCAATATATTTTTTTTTGACAAATTACATTTCACTTTAGAAAAAAATCATGTTCCGACAACATACATATATACATATTTTTCAGTAAACCAAAGCGTACTATATCTGGTGCAAACTACGTCTGGTATAAAATATTTTTTAACATATAACTAATAACAGGGGGAAATTGCAACAAATCTCGAAATAGAAGAATGTGTTTTCTGCCAAAGAAACCATCATCTGTATCTGTCGTATTATCGTATCAAAGATTTCATATAATCGTAGTTTGATAAACATAAATGAAACATTCTATGGATCGTCAAGCCATTGAATACCGCGATACCCATGGGAGCAGATACAGCAGTCGCTTTTTTCAAATGTATTGTAACAACCTAACTTTATGCTCGGACGTAACTCGTCGGAAACTTTCGGTTCAGGGCTTAAAGAGGTTCGAACGGCAAGGGGAAGATGCAACGATTGCGGTGGGCTTTAAATAACGAAACGGTAGCGGATGCATTTATAATAATATATTTAATAAAATGACGATCACGCGTAACAATCGTACAGACAAGCTAGCTGTATACATATATATTTACAAGAAAAGGAAATAAATCGCGGAAGTAAGCCCGGTCGCAGTTTCGGGCGGCGCACGGACGATTACAATTATGCGTTCTTTCGTGTCGCGGATTCGGCCGGCCAGAGCGATATCGTTGTCGCGGATCGCGTATATACAAATGTGTGTGTGTGTGTGTGTGTGTGTGTGTGTGTGTGTGTGGGTGCGTG
>NW_017257364.1:20295-37787 GCF_001594055.1 Mycetomoellerius zeteki | reverse complement strand
AAAATCGTACAAATTAAATGATTCTAATTCCTTAGGTCTGCTTGGATAGTAATCATCGATAAGCGACGGACAATAAATATTCGTAGAATTTTCATCGAGAGCTTCAATTTCATTGAATGTTTTAACTTTCCTGTTTCTCATCTCGTTAACGTCAATCAATTTGACAATGGTATCACTGTCCGTAGAAGGGATTCCCTAGTGGTGGGTCCGCAGCTTCTAAAGCATTCTCGCATTCTCTGTTATTCAATGAACGCATCGCAAAATTCCAGTTTCGATGTCAAGGGCTTATTGAAATCTATCATTGCAAAGTCTATACTGCATTTCTTCGACTTTGTCGTGTATTTTGTTAATTTATGAGTTTAAAAACTCTGATTTTTCTCCAATAAATTGTATGTCCATATTCCCAGGCTAATTTGATAACCGGATTATAATCATTGATAAATGGTTTTTAATGCGGCTGTACGCGGCACATTACCATTGGGGACCGCGAAGAGGCAGCAGAGGCAGACAGGGAAGAAATAACAATAATAATAATAAATAATAATTATAGGTAATTTTTAAAGATTATAATTTAGCGCCCATTATTGATATCAAATCTTTGATTTACCTGATACATATCATTAAAATTAAGTAGATTTTTTTATTTTTGTGATTACTCATAATAAATTATTTCTTCAGTAAATAATCACGTAATAGTTAAGAGTTACCTCTCAAAGTGACTTTTCCAAGCTTAGCACAAAATTAGTATAGTCAGTTATCGTAGGAATGAAGTCGTCATCAAATCGTTTTCATAAATGAAAAATTTACGCCGTTACTTTACTTCCCATCCCTGCATTTTTTATACAAATATATTTGCGTAAAATGTTCCTTTTCAATTAGTTATTCAGTCAGATCATTCATAAAACAAGAATCATGGAAAGATTTTTAACTATAAAAATTCAAACTTTGGGTAGCCTTTTCAAAAGTGTTTTAAACATTTCGGTAACTTTTACTTAATTTTATTCCTTTTTTCAGTCTGGAATTATTACTTAACAGACCTGCGGCAAACGTACTTGTTTCATTACTACATTTCCTGCAACCTTCGGAAGGTTTTAGCAGTCATTCATCTCACGTTAAAAAGTTTAAAAATGAAATAGAGAATTCAACTCCGATGACGCTGACCGTAACATATATTGTCAAGGTAATAACCCTTAGTGACCATCGAAGGGTTTCGTCAGTCTCTGGTTACTTATTAAGAAGTTATTAAAATTAAAATTCATCTCCGATGACCTTGACCTTCCCATACATTATAAAGGTCATCACACTGAATAACCTTTGGAAAGTTGTAGCAGTCACCCGTCGCGCGTTCCGAAGTTATTAAAAATGAAACAGAGAATTCGACTACGACAATGTTGACCTTGACATATATTGTCAAGGTCACGACCCTGAGTGTCCATCGGACACTTTCAGCAGGGGACCACTGCCCATTAAGAAGTTATTAAAATTAAAATGCACAGTTCATCTCCGATGACTCTGACCCTCTCACACATTCCGAAGGTCGTCTCACCGAACAACCTTCGGAAGGTTGCAGCAGTCACCCATCACACGTTACGAAGCTATCCCAAAAAATTAAAATGATCCTGACTCAAATTGTCAAGGTCACGACCGTGAGTAACCATCGGACACTTTCAGCAGGCGACCGCTGTTCATTAAGAAGATATTAAAATAAAAATGAACAGTTCACCTCTGATGACCCTGACCCTCCCACATATTACGAAGGTCATCGCACCGAACAACCTTCGGAAGGTTGTAGCAATCACCCATCACGCGTTACAAAGTTATGAAAAAAAATTAAAATGGCCCCGACTCACATTGTCAAGGTCAGGACCCTTAGTGATCATCGGACACTTTCAGCAGGCGAGGATGAGAGAGGAGGAGACGAAAGGGGGTGAAAGAAGACAAAAGAGAGTGAGATAGGACAAAAAAGAGAAGGGTGGTGGGAGTGAAAGGTGGGGGAGGAGGAGGGGAGGTGTGCGACGGGTCAAAGTTAGTGGAAGTGTGAGTGAAAGGTGAGAAAGGACGTTAAAAACTAATATAACGAAAGAGAGTGAAATACGTCGAAAAAGCTGGTGGTGGGGGCGGGGGGTTGGGGAGCAGGTAGAGGGGGGGGAGTGATTCGAAGTTGGTGGAGGTGTGAGTGAAAGGTGAGACAGGATGTTAAAATAATTAATACGGCCTTGAATGCGGACAGAGAAAAAGAAGAAGAAGAAGAAGAAGGAGGAGACGTTACTTCATTTCTCACGAAAATCATTACTTTTCGACCATTCATATGTCCAGAACGGCTTGACCGATTTTAATTTTTTTTTAGCTCAAATTACTTGTGGCGATACGGCCTTCCAGGATATATTACATATGTTTCAAAATTTTTAATATTTTAGTAGTTATGCACCCCCAAAGAATGCACTTTGGTGGCTCGGAATAAGAGACTTACAAAAAGATTAAAATTTACTGTCATACACGTAATTCCCATTTATTTTGGTAAATTTATCCTGTCACGTCCCGGTGTTTGAATTCACGGGACATCGGGCGCGCGTTCGACGACTCGCTTCAATTGATCCGCGTGTGCGTGTCTCTACCTGACCGAATGGCCCTGGGACGAGTGCCGCAAGTAAGATGGGGGAAAATGAAGAGCAAGACGATTTACGAGAACCGCTGTATTTGGCGGGTGTTTCTAAGGGATCTAGTTCCTTTAACAAATTTCAAATGTTACGCAAAAAAAAGGATTAAGGTTTTGTACATCTGTCGATTCCTTCGGTCGGCGTCAGCCGGTGATCCGCAGGACATATAAAGATATGTGGCGTACTACACGATTGATTACAATTATGATTCACCGTAATAATGGTATAATACGGAGAGTGACCCTGGTAGAGTTCGTCGTTGGAGATCCCTGATCGAAACGGGCACCACGAGATAATGCACAAACCGCGATGCAACTAAGAACGAATTTGCTTTCGCGAGCTCTTCGCTTCAAGCAAATTTGGTGAAACTTCTGTGGCGCGATTGGTCCCACTATGTAAAATCTATGTCACGTTTAAACGTGCTCAAGAAATATCGCTCGACTAGCCGAGTTTTCCAAGGGACGTAGCTTATATAATATTAGAAGGGTGATGCTGAGCGGTCAAGGGGGTTGACCCGTCAACATTCATATCTATTTACGAAAATTGTTCTAGAATTTTCTACAGTTTCGATTTTCGTCATTTTATGCACTTTGGGAACTGAATTCACAGAAATTAAATGTTGACAGGACTCTCTCGTGAGCTCCACCCCTCTACTGCATCGTTTGTAGTTGCAGACGCGCGCGTATTTATAGCGAGCGGTGATCTTGGTTTTTATACCTGGTTGTGGTTAGGGAGCTCTCGCTCCTTGTCTTCGCTCGCAACGGCATTTGCAGTGTTTGTTTAGGGCCTTTTCCGGTGTTTTCTAATTAGAGCGAACATTATGCTTTTTATCGGATATCGCTATTTTAGTATTTGGTGTGAATGTTGCACGCCTTGCAGTTGCAACACCCCCTTACAATTCGAATGAGTTGCGTTTTAAGTTTAGTGCGATGAATTCGTACCCTAATTGCGCTGCTACTAGTTCAGCGTTCTATTGCTACGAAGGGGAATGCTACTGCATCCCTCTCGTATGGTGTCAACGGTTGCTGGACCGCGCGATAACGCGGTAACCGCGTGATTGCGATTCGCACTTGAACCGTCGTTTCGCGGCGAATAGTGTTGTCATGGCAACGCTTTTAGCGTCTTCGATCGTGACGTCGCCGATCACGGCGAAGAGCGGCGGACGTTACATATCCTATGAGGTTGTTTCTGTTAAAAGAGGTTATAGCTTACAAATTTTGTTACAATAATGATTAACTATCTATAACACTAAAAGTTATTTAAGGCATAATATTTTCCACGATTACAGTTAAATCGCGATTAGTAATGCCAAAACTAATAAAAACGCAAAGAAGAATAAGAAAAACTTATTCACCCAGTGGGTAATTTCATAAAAATTACGTTCTAAAAAATTATCGTATCTAATATAGACGCGACGCTTTTGTCGCAAACGATGTTATACAACAATTTTATTATTGTGTATTTAATGTTATATCAGTAAACTGTAGTCAAAAGAACAAAATGCTTTATCATATGGTAATTGAATTATTAGCTTTCGGGCAATCAATTTTGAATGACAACCAGACTCGATCTCCCATAACAACACTATTATATTCTTATTAATTCTTTTTCATAATCCAAATTTATATAAGTTAATATCTGTACTAATCTTGTTTTTCATCCTGTACACTGAAAGCTAAATTTTAACAATGAGTTACAAGACAGAAGTCAAATCAACTTAAATCAAATTCTGATAAATGGATGGTTTTTAATAAATAAATAATTAGTATTCTTAATTATTAAAATAATTCTTAAAAAATTTTATTATTGCAAGAATAATTTTATGTGTCTTTAATTTACAAAGAAACATTCCCAATAAACACAGATCGGTATAAAAAACGTATAAAAATGGATATAACCATACGTATTGCACGTGTAAGAAACGTACATAATAAACGCATATAATCAGTGGACATGTCCGCGACCCATCCCATTTTATATACGTATATATAACCGTATTTATAAACGTATATATAAATGTATTTATAAACGCATTGCGACCGCATTCACGAGCGTGGTGCCACTTCGTCGCGCGTTCGCGAGTATTGCTCTACCTCTCTTTCGTCGATACCTTCACGACAACATCAAAAATGCTCACCGCCACAACGGTTTTCTCAAATTTTACATGCTCTAAACTTCAACATCAATGATTGGGCGCCAGGCACGAGAGAGCGTGCCCCTCTTTCTTAAGTCTTTTCGGTATGTTCTCACTCGAAAATATAGAGGTGTAGAGAATCATGAACGCGGACGGCTCTACTAACCGACTGCTCAGCCACGATAATGGCAGAGGGGGTGGTTCGTGGTCGGAAACGGAGGATCTTTTGGAGAACGAGTAAGGCGAGACAACAGTAAAATAGACGGAATTAATAACAGTGAGATAATAACAAACATATTCTCTAAATCAATTACACGGTTTCCGACATACAGGCAGATGGATTGACTCTGCGGTATGCAAGCGCTCTGGCCTCCACGATACGTTCTCGACACGCGGTATTAAGTAACCGCTTCTCTTCTCTGATCGACGAGCTCTCGATTCTAGCGTAATTCTACGTGACGCATGTATCGCAGTTATGGAGATCCATGGCGCAGTTACGAAAATCTTCGGAATGCGTGAACACGCAAGAACATCCTTTGAAATCTAGGATCTACTACGACGACGATAGTACGCGACACGAAAAGGCGACGCAACAATACGATACAAAATTACGACACAATACGATACAGAATTATGACGCGACGATACGGTACAGAATTACGACGCGTCGATACGATACAGAATTATGACCTGGCTGTGGCGGGCGTGCAAAATAACTGACTCGAAATTGTAGCGAAACCAAGACGATATCGGACGGAATGGCACGATCACACGGTGCGCGCTTGGAGCCGCGACGCAGTTATTCGCGAAAGGATCCAACCCCACGGGATCCAATGACAATTTCGTGGATACGTGTGATCCCTCCGACTCGGAAATCGGCGGCTTTACAGTAAGATGCGTTCGCCTCACTACGAGATCCTCTTGGCACTCCCTTGCTCGAACAGCGTCCTGCGTCCTCTCGCACGTGCTTATCGCCTTGAGTCCACAGCACAAGTACCGGGCCCGAAGTCCCTTCGGGGGTGCGCAGGCGACCGTGGGCCCACGTGATAAGCCTTATCGGCCCTGATTGGTCGCGGGCCATCTCGTGAGCTTATCTCGCGCGCCCTAGATCCTGGTGCGCGCGGGATTCGACTCAATGCTGGCGTCGTTTCGGCTGCTCGCAACGGTCCCCTCTGGATTGCTTTTGCCGGCGTGTCGTCCGAATTCGGTGGGTTCCTTTACAAACAGGCTCGGCCTCCGGATTCGATATCTCCTCTCGGCAGAGGCTCCCTTGCGGCACCGACAGCGGGGCCTCTCGCTCGTCCTATGGCAGAGGGTGGCCATCCCCTCGCGTCGCTTCAATCGCTCCCGTGGCATAATCGCCTGTAAGGAGTTCAGCTACAGGAAAACAAGTTATGCTCAGGGCGTTAATTCGATAATACAGAACGGTATCACCTGTGCGCTACCCCTCCTCTAGGTGGCCTCGGGCCTCCAATATGGTCTTCTATCCTCTTCTTTGCCGCCTCCTTGAGGTGGTGGAAGGACGCGTCGTACATTAAATTACCTACCGCAGCCGCCGATACTAAAAATCTTAAGTAAATTCACAAAAAAGGAACAACAATATCACACGAAACGCAACGACAAAAATCTCCAAATTATCGCTCGAAAATTGCAACAAGCGTCGGCACGCCCGCCCTCCGCGTCGGGAGGACACAGGACAAATTTGCCGCGCAACTTCGGCCAGGTCGAATGACCTTTGTGACGGACAGTAAAAAACGTCACATCATAGCATATATAAATATATTTATATATATATGGCTTTGGTATATTTTGAGGACATTTTTATACATGCCTATACTTAGAAGCAGTATTAGTCCAGTCATTGAAGGTTTTATCTGCGGAAAAATTCCTACTGAGCTGAATCTTGGTATACACCTTCATTATGGTGTTTTAATGAAGATGTGAAAAATCGACATTGATATCGTGCCGGCTAAAAAAGTTATAAGGGTCAAAAGGTCACGAAAATCAGTTTTTCGCGAATATCTCGCGACCTATGGCTCGGAGGTCAATAAAGGTCATTATAAAAATTATTCCTCATACGATTATCTACAAAAAATGTTTGTTGCATTTTTCTGTAAAGTTAACCGTTTTCGGACTAGAGCGCTGAGAAAGCGACTACATTATGATGATGCACTCGTTTCCGCACCACCTTTGAGGTAGAGTGCAAGGCGCGTTTTTTTTTACATGGTTTCCCCCGTAGGCATAATCCATGAACTGTAATAAAAGTTTTTTTTATTTTATGCTGAATAATTGTTTATTTGTACATTGAAAAATAGGGAAAAAAATTTTTTGTATATAATTTTCTTTTATATTCATTCGTCGTCGATATCCTCAATTTGAATTTCATCAAAAGTTTCTGACAAAACATCGAGTGGACTTATTGCTGTATTTAAATCAACATCTTCATTAATTTCTTCACTAGTGGACTCTGCGTTTAAGCATGACTGACCACGACAATGTCCACAAGCTTTAGAACATCTCAATCCAATTTTTTTACATCCACATTTGCCGCCACAACCTTTTGTGCAATTACAAAAGATTGTGTTTAGTAGATCATCGGATGCTGGTGGCAATAAAGTTGTTATTGGTTGTAATATATTATTTTTCAACTCCCAACCCCACTGTTCTGGATCAATTTCTTTTCCTAGCCAGGTTTGTATTTGATAATAGACTCGAAAAATATGCTGTTGAGCTGCTGAAGAAGTGGGTGGTAATAATTGAAATTTCACAGCTGTGCTTTGTCTTGTTAGTTTAGCAAAGCTGCAGTATCTGTAATTGTCAATTGAATTTTCTGATTTTGGAGCACCGTACATTGCTAGTAGAAAATGTATTCCAGCATTGACAAGGGCATCTCGAGCGCAATTTTCTTGTTGGAATATTTCTACAGAATTGTGTAAATCGGATCTTTTTTCAAACATCTTCATGACTTTAATTTTTCCTTTCCCAAAAAGTGTTGAAGTTGTGTCACATCCGGTCATAGCATGTAGAAACAGAATATTTTTCTTGCAGTGTGGATACTTGTTGAGGCTCTCAGTCGAGTATATTTTTGTTTCAACATTGTTTTTCCCTGGTTTCTTAAAAAAAATGGATGTAGGTTGATCAAGTATTTGTGTGCGTGCTATGAGAAGTATCAATAGATCTATGTCTTCGCCAACGATAATTGTAGTATTATTTATTGATTTTTCAATTGCTGTTTCAACTATTAAGACGTCAGCATCATCACGTGATTGTCTTGTAGAAATACCAACTTTTTCGAAATTGTCAATGAGCATTTCAATTAATTTTCTTTTGTTAAATCGATTAGATAAAAATTTGTCTTGACTGATAGGAACTTCCATAGATTCATTGAAGTGCACTTCACAAGATGTAGAAACGGCTGCGGTTCGTCTTAGTTGTTCCATCGCTTTGATATTTTTACTGGTATCGGAGTAACCATCAAAAATGACAACAGTATTTTGACCAAAATTGTTTGATAAATAATTAATATATTTGTTAATGATAATATTAAATGTATCATGTTTTTGCCATACAACACGATGCATAAGAAATCCACCATCAATTATGTATGTTGCATTATCACAAACTAATTGATAATTAATTGGCTCCAAGTATTGATATATTTTTGATTTCTGAGTTTTTCTCATGCCAACATTATCAAATAGTGCTGTTGGATATGGACTTAATTCATATTGTAAATATTCACAAAGATTTTCCTCAAATTTTTTATTTAAACTAATTCGTTGAAATAGCATTAACGGATCGATGGGTACCTGAGAGTTATGAACCATGATAGAAGTGTTAACCGATGATAATGGAACAACTCTTTTAGAGCGTTTTAATGTAATTTTGTCGAATGTTACACCTATCATTTCTTTAATTGACTGCAGACCAATTTCTTTGGCATTATAACAGTTGATTTGATTATTGCCAACAATTCCTGTTGATATAGAAACTACTTCATTGCAAGTTGAAAAAGGATTATGTAAAGTAAACCACTGTACAATTTTTTCAATGTCATTATTATCTCTTTCAATGCGTGAATCTCTTGAGTCGACATGTTGATCCGCGGTATCAAATGAGAGGTCGCAAAATTTTTCAATTTCTTCAGAAATTGCCATTGTTGCATGCATGCCATATATCCACTTACATAAGACGCTTTCATGAGTACTCCTTCCTCGAGAAACCCCTCCTTCAGTTTTCATGGACTTCATCAAACTTTGTTCAATAGTCATGTCGGTCCAGGTTCCACAGTTAAATTTATTTGTACGTCTTACTGCAAATGTTTTTGTGAAGTTTATATAATCTTGGTTATCCATCTTATCTTTCAAAGCTATCATATCCTGCAAGTATAAATGTGCAGATTTAGCATACAGGAAATGACCAGATGCATGAAAATATGGAAGCATTCGCTGAACACTTGTAAGATGATCATTCCATAACCCTAGTCTCTCAGCACGAATGAAATCATTAGCTATTGATATCATTTCAATGTATTGTAGCCATAACTGAGCAGTAGGACCACCGCCTTTCAATTTAGCTACTTCATCATTAAATAACTGCATTACTTCATTCAAAACGTCTTCAGATTCTTCAATATTATCATAAGACATCGTCCTTCTCATAATATCCATCATGTAACCATCCAAGAACTGCTGCAGATTTTGATCGATTTTTAATTTATCATAAATAAGCTTCATTAGCGCAACTCTAACAAGTCCATGCCCTCTTACACTTCTGGCAAAAGCATGACCATCTAACATTTTGTCAACTGAATTTGGAGCATAAATAACACTAAGAGCTTCTTTGAGTCCACTTCCTTCCATTATGTATCCTATAGCTCCAAGGAACGACATAAGCATATGAAATCCACCTAGTCTTACAACAACGTTGGCTATATCAGATTGTATATCAGCAGCAGCTACAATTTCGCGAGCTTTATAGTAAAGTGGCTGATCAAAAGTAATTATGAAACAATTTTGTCCATGCGATTTAGCGTTACGTACTGCACAATCTAATGTGGTGTAAATTGTATCTTTATTACTTGCAGGATGATGAATAAAGGGTAGGAACATTACGGTCGATGTTGTGAAGTCTTTATTATTTTTTGTTAGCTTCTCTAGAAAACCATTCCATCCTGGCAGACCGTTGACACCTCTCCACTTTCCGTATACCCACAATAAGTCGACCTTACTACAAATTTGTTCATTTAATATAACATCATAATCAATTCCTTCAACTATAATTTTACTCATTCCAGCTACTTCATTATTTTCGTATGTTAAAAGAGGTACATGTGAAACTGCAGCTAAACTCTCAGCGTTTGGTTTACTCTTACATTTCACGATGGGCATATCTGCGAGAACAGCGTTACTTGGAGAAATTATTTTTATTACACCCATTATATGCACAGTATTATGCCCATCAATTGTGGAAACATTAATGTCTGCATTATCTGCAGCATATTGTAAAATTACATCAGGCTGTGAAAGAATACGAGGTTGAGGATGATAAACAGTTGACACTTCATACGTCACAGCATCATTGTATGTAGCACAGAATCCAAAACTTGACAAAACATCTACATAGTAATCTTTTTGAGGCATATCTTCTATGAAGGAATACGGAAAGGCTAAGTAGCAGCTGTGATGAAAATGATCGTGGACGCATTACACTCATTATAGCATGGGCTATGGCTGTAGACTTAGCTTCAACTTTTTTTGTTGGGCCTTTTTTATTCTTTACAATTAATTCATGTAAGAAATGTGATAAAGTTTGGGGAATGTCATCATTAATTTTATCTAACATTTGAGTTGGTGGTGGATAGGAGTCATGAATAATTGTAATGGAACGAATATCTTCTTTGATTATCGATGCAGCAGCTTCTACAATTCGTGAACGTTCATCACAAAAATTTGTCTTTCTTTCTTCGTACCACGAATTAGTCAAAATATTATCTGCAGTATCTCGAAAGCAAATTATAGTCAAAGATTTGCTTTTCGTGGTAATTACAATATTACTCCCGTATCGAGCAATCAATTTTTTTATAATTGTCTTGTCATCTGGAACGTAACCTTGAATTACATCTTTCAACTCAGCCAATGTGAATTGACAATCGTCATTGTTTTCAATGTAATGGAAAACATTGTCCATAGCAATTCTGATATTCTCATCCAATGGACGGCCTACATCACCCTTTCCACTAAGTAACAAAAAATTGGAGAAACACTTATCATGGTACTTAGCTTCGACAGAGACAAGGTCATACTGAAAATTTACACGCTCCTTTACATTTCTTCCATATTTATCACCACGCGCCTCTGCAGCTTTTAAAACTGTGTCTTTAAATGTGAGAGTACTTACTTTTCTTATAGCGTGTCTGTATTTTGTTTCTTTTTTTCTTTCGAGTTCTTCACTTGCTTCTTCTCCACAAAACAAACATAATTTTTTGAAATCAAAAGAATTAATTCTTTTTTTGCGCGGAGATGTTGATGTACTCGGCTCTTCTTGGCGTCGTTTGAAGGCCGCAATACTCAAATTGTTCGTATAATTTTTACGACAATTACTGTGAACATTTACAACTGTCACAGTATTCAAATATTCAATGTTACCATCACTTCTAGCGACACTAGCATTTTTTAATGTTTGTAGACCACGTCTAACTTCTACTACGTCACCACTAGATAACGATTCATTACATATGAAACATTTATCACTCATTATGAAAACTGTTCAAGAGCACAAAACTACGAAAATAACGTCTTTAACACTAAAGAAATATTTTTCAACTGAGCTAAACACAGTCCGACAGGCAGTAGCAGGTATAAAGGGACGGGTCTCACAACAATAAAGAACGGAACATCTGCCAGTGGAGGTCATTTGTATTATATATAGTAGATTTTACTAAGTTCCGAAACCTCTATAATATAAGTATATTTCTCACAAAACGCCCGAGTAGAAGTTAGAAGTTTTAAGAAAACTTAAATACATTGATAAAAAGCAATAGAGTTGACGCCTTATATGTATACGGTATACAATACCCTATGTGAGTGCATTCTACTCATGTAAAAAAAAACGCGCCTTGCACTCTACCTCAAAGGTGGTGCGGAAACGAGTGCATCATCATAATGTAGTCGCTTTCTCAGCGCTCTAGTCCGAAAACGGTTAACTTTACAGAAAAATGCAACAAACATTTTTTGTAGATAATCGTATGAGGAATAATTTTTATAATGACCTTTATTGACCTCCGAGCCATAGGTCGCGAGATATTCGCGAAAAACTGATTTTCGTGACCTTTTGACCCTTATAACTTTTTTAGCCGGCACGATATCAATGTCGATTTTTCACATCTTCATTAAAACACCATAATGAAGGTGTATACCAAGATTCAGCTCAGTAGGAATTTTTCCGCAGATTGAGGTTTAAAAAACCTTCAATGACTGGACTATCATCGAGTCCGAACGAGCCTACGACATATCACTTTCACGCTATCGAGTCATCAAAGGGTAAGAGCATACATTTAATATATATGTAATGTGGTTAATTATTCAATTTGGCTTTTGGATATTTGAAATAAAAACTAACTGCGTTTCTCTGCGAAAACAAAAGTTCTATTTTACACTATGTACAAGTTTTTCTTTGAACTTACACCAATTACATTAAATTCACAAAATCATACCTGCGAAAACAAAAGAAACAACATTTAAAGCTTTTATTTCCGGTATGTTTTCTTATACTTATACTTATACTTATACTTATACTTATACTTTTTAATTAAACCGTTTTTTTTTCGTATTTTCACAACATGTGTCTTTTCTCTTCCCTCTCAATCTATCCACTGCCCACTTCCGGGGTTCGCGAGGTAGCGTCTCCTACTTCCCTGTTTAGTAGCGCTATCGGAAACGCGGCAAATTTAAATCTTTAAGAAAAGTATCGACATCAGTATAGTTTTGTCGTGATTTTCTTTACATCTCCCCCGCCCCTAGGGAAATACAACAATGCAACGTAACGTAAGTCATCGTTTAAGAATCGTCTACCACTGGGATTAGTTTTGTAATGTGAAAAAAGTTTGATTCTGTCTTCTTGTGTCCAGTGTCAACTTCATAAATAGAATTTGAAATCTTCTTCGTTATTTTGTATGGTCCGATTCTTAATTCATCCAATTTCTTCCTATTTAGTTGATTTCCATTTTCCACATATACTCGGTCCCCAACATTCACTTTTAATTCTTTCCGGTGCAAATCGAATCTTCTTTTGTTATAGTTATGTGACCTTAATGTATTTTTCAAAGCTGATTTTCTATCTCTTTTTAAATCTTCATTTGTACCAGTAGTTTTTAGTTCATGTGGTAGAATATTAACATTTTCGCCTTCTAATAGATATTTTGGGGCGAACTTTGTGATCGTGTGTTCTGTTTTGTTATAAGATTCTACACATTTTTGTGCAATAGTTGTCCACGCAACTTTTTTTTTACTTTCATTAATTTTGCATCGTGTTTTATTAACTAATGTTTGGTTTAACCTCTCATTGAGACCGTTTGAGAATGGTGTGTCAACAGCCGTGAATACCGTCGTGATGTTTTCCTTTTTTAGGAATTCTTTTAATTCTTTCGAATTTATTGCAGGATATTGGTCTGTTAATACCATGCCAATTTTATAGCTTTGTGTCACCTTCTTGATCAGTTTAATGAAGTCATTTGAGTTTTGATGTTTTGATGTTAAAATATATGCATACCTCGTAAAATGATCTACTAAAAGGTGTAAATATTTTTTTGTTGATCGAGATCCACCAAGACCGCCAATTGTATCAATAGACACAATTTCAAATGGGTATTTCGCTGGACCCAAGTGTGACATTAATCCATATTTAGATTTTCTTCTCGACTTGTTTTTTATACAAATTTCACAAGTGTCACAAATCTTCCTAATGTTGTCAACCAATCTTTTCGCTGAATAAACTGATGTTATTTTCTTTAGCATTTGTGTTCTTCCTAAATGGCAATAGGTTTTATGTACATTTTCTATCAGTTTTTTACTAAACTCTTCTGATAATATGATTTTTTCTTTTCTTTTTGTCTTTCTGTAGTAAATTCCATTTTTTAATGTCAGTTTGTTTTTCTCATCTTGTAGATCTAGATTTGTATTTTGATCATTCTGTATGTCCTCAAGATTGATCAAGTTTGTTATTCTCAAAAAATCATCTGTATTCTCATAAGGTTCTAGAACCGGATTTCTGCTCAGACAGTCTGCTTCCTGGTTTGTTTTTCCTGGGTTATATTTTATTTTAAAACTATATTGCGATAAATAGTATGCCAAATCGCCCAATTCTTCATCCGTTCTAGCCTTCAAATTCATATTTTCCAAGGGTTTATGATCAGAGTATACAATAAACTCTTTTCCCGTAAGCCAATGCTGCCAGTATTTTACAGCTTCTTTGATTGCCAAACATTCAAGGTATATTGCTTTTTTTTTCTTTTGGGTTTCAGTTAATTTTTTTGAAAAGTAAGCCACTGGCTTACTCACTCCATTCTCATTTTTTTGTTTTAACACCGCTCCCACTCCTATGATACATGCATTTGTATAAATGTCAATTGGAATATCTGGATCAAATATTTTTAACACCGGTTCAGAACACAGCCATAATTTAATCTTATCGAAAGATTCTTGACACTCTTTTGACCAATTGAATTGTACATCTTTTCTCAATAGATTATGTAGTGGGTCGAGTGTAATCGCAATATATGTGGTATAAACTTGTGATGAAAATTGATTTTACCTAAAAATTGACGGACATTCTTCCTTGTTGTTGGTATTGGGAAGTTCCTGACTGCAATTAAATAATCTTTCAATGGTTTGATTGAATTATTCTCTATTATGTGACCTAAATATTTTGCCTGATTATTCGCAAATGTACATTTTGAAAATTTCAGTCTAAAACCTTCCTTCATAATTGCCTCCAGTAGTCTTGATAGATGTATTGTATGTTCTGCAAAAGTTTTTGAAAATATTATAATGTCATCTATAAAATTTACTGCAAAATCAGCAAGTTTATATTTTCGTATTATATTGCTTAGTATTCTCTGAAAGGTTGCTGGTGATGTTTTTAATCCAAATGGGAGACAAGTCCATTGAAAATGGCCCTCCTGTGTTACAAAAGCAGTTTTTTTTCTATCTTGAATCTTCAAAGGAATTGACCAAAATGCTGAATTAATGTCCAGCGTTGTAAAATATTTGCAGTTTCTTGTTTTTATCATCAAATCTTCAATCAATGGGAAAGGTTGTGATTGAGGAACCACGATTTTATTAAGTTTTCTAAAATCTATACATAATCTTGATCTTCTATCTTCTTCTTTTTTGTATGCGAGAGTAACTGGGGCAGCGAATGGACTATATGATTCTTCAATCAAACCCTTTTCTAACAGTTTTGCTATTTGATTTTCTATCTCTTTTCTATCTTCAATCGTGCATCTGTAAGGACGTTTATAACAGTATTTATCAATCATTAAGTCAATATGAGCTTCATAGTCTCTTACAGTGCCTACATCATATTTATTTTTGGCAAATACTGATTTATACTTGTCTATTAACTTATCAATTTCAGACTGTTTATATGAATCTAAATGATTTATTAAAACTTCAAATTCATTCGCATTTATATGCTCATTGAAGTTTATATTTCTTTTTTGAGTATTTATTTTTTTCTTCATGTCACCTGATAATCCAGGAATATTGACATTTATATTTTCTCTGTTTGAGGTAATTTCATTTTCATTTTGATCTTTACTCTGTATTATTTCCAGATTTTCATTTTGTAGTAATTTGAAATTTTTTATACAATCCAAACCAATAAGGAAGTCGTAATTAAAATTTTCATTGTCTACAACAAAGACATTCATGATCTTCTCAATATTGTAGATTTTTATTTTCAAAGTAACCATGCCTTTTGTTTTCTTTACACCATTAATAGTTTTCAAGTTTACTCTTTGTATATCGTTCATATCTTCCTGTTTTATCTTCAATAATTTTGCATTAATTAATGATACATTCGAGCCTGAATCATAAATTCCTGAAACTTCCAAGATGTCATTCAATAATAACTTGACCTTTATTAATGGTGATATTTCTAGTTTTTTGGATTTTCCTTATTTAATTCTATTTCTAATTCTGAATTATTCACTGTTTTCAGTAATTCTGCATTTTTATTTTTTTTATTTTTATCTCTAAATCAACAATTTGATTCAGAATGAAAACGTTTACCTTTATTTGCATCCTCACATATTTGGCATGGTTTTTTTTCCTCTGCTTTTTTTGCTTGTTATCGAAATAAACTTTTCCTTTTTTTTCAACAAGATGTTCCAGTTTGCTTATCTCATTGTATAAGTCTTGAGTTTCTTGTAAGTTTTCTCTGTCAATTTTATCAGATACATAATTTGGTAAACCAATTGCTATGAGATCTATTAGTGTTTCCTTATCTATTGATTTTCTTACTTGTAATAATAGTTTTTCTTTCTTCAGAGCATAATCAAGTAAAGAGCCTATTTGATATTTAAATGCAAAAGCGTATCTAATTGGAGACCAGCCTTTACTCCCAAAAGTCTCACAAAAATTCCTTTTCCATTCGGTCCAATCTGATTCTACTGTGAATTTTAAAATCATGCAACTGTACCAATCTGCACTAGATTTTTCGAGGAAAAACTTTAAGATTTCGATTTTTTTTCTATCCTCTTCTATCTTACAGCGTTCACACTCTTTTTGAAATTCATTTATCCACTGGTTTGCATTTGAATTTTTCCCATTACATTTCTCAATCATGAAATCTTTAGCTATTTTATTTAAGTTTTGTACTTCTGATTTTTGCTGTTTATTTTCCAAAACTTCCTCTAGTAATTTCTTAATTGTGTCATCCGAAGTAATTTGTGGCCTTTTCTCAGTTTCTTGCTCTGTAATTTCCTCTAAATAATAGCCTTCAAATAGCAAATTGTCATCTTCATCCAAATATACTTTTGATAAATTTGCTATCAAAGTGATCCAGATTTTTCTAAATTGATTTCTTTTTTTTAAAGAATTTTTAACTCTTCCAAATACCTGTGATGTTATCAATTCTTTGTGTAGATTTGTATTTTGGAATTCATCTGGTATTGCAAAAGTGCGCCCGTCTGGTGTACCAATTGAGGTTAGGGACAGTATTGTTGTTTTTCCATCCGATGATCCTCTCATCTTAAAATCAAACCTCAGTTTGTCCATTTTACTGAAATATCCGCAATAATGTTGTTTTGTAATGTGGTTAATTATTCAATTTGGCTTTTGGATATTTGGAATAAAAACTAACTGCGTTTCTCTGCGAAAACAAAAGTTCTATTTTACACTATGTACAAGTTTTTCTTTGAACTTACACCAATTACATTAATTTCACAAAATCATACCTGCGAAAACAAAAGAAACAACATTTAAAGCTTTTAACATATTTCCGGTATGTTTTCTATACTTTTTAATTAAACCGTTTTTTTTCGTATTTTCACAACATGTGTCTTTTCTCTTCCCTCTCAATCTATCCACTGCCCACTTCCGGGGTTCGCGAGGTAGCGTCTCCTACTTCCCTGTTTAGTAGCGCTATCGGAAACGCGGCAAATTTAAATCTTTAAGAAAAGTATCGACATCAGTATAGTT
>NW_017257364.1:16513-20130 GCF_001594055.1 Mycetomoellerius zeteki | reverse complement strand
GTTAGTTCTTCGAATAGCTTTGCCGGTTTCCTTCTCTAGCCTCTCGCATGCAGTAAATTCTTTTCCTATTTACGTTTTGCAGACACGCCTCCGTTCTTGAACTGCAATTGATAATAATATTAATCTTAAACAAGTACGGTTCATTCGCATCTATGTGTCCACCATATCGAGCGGAGCGACGTAACCACATCACAGCGGACGTCCCGTTCAGAGCTTGGTCAATCTGTTGCATGACCTCCTTCTATCAGCATCACATTAATAAAACGCAGATTTGCCGCGAGTGCTACGTGGATAAATCCCCGTTTGACCGTAGCTCGTATAATTATACCATTAGACACTACGTACGAATAGGATTCAGTCACACGTCGGTTGATTGTGAAGTTTGCGACAACACATTGCCCACCGAGGAACGCGTGCAACTCTGTCCGATTTGCGTTGCGTCCGTCTCAACCTTCGAACAGTACCTGATACATTCGGGAGATAGGCCGTTTGACTCCACCGAGCCTACTATAATAGCGATCAGTGAAGAGCGACACCCGCAGATAATGCCAATGTAACCTTATCTCAATTCGATCGCGCTAAGGAAATTACACGCTTAAGAGGAATCCGACTAGGTTTGTAGAGAAGGGGGCGCATTACAATAAATTCGCTCGAAACCGCTCCAGATTCCCCACCATGTCGTGGTGAGTCCCCTAGACTTAATCATTAATCACACAATATACGCTAAATGTTAATTTTCCTTGATTTTCCTCTTGTTCCTTTCCCCCTATACTTTTAAAAAAAGAGTCAAGCCTCCCACGACGCAACATATGTAAAATTTGTATAAAATTTTATTTGTAAAATTTGTATAAAATTTTTGGATTTGACGGATGTGCATTTGTGTCCGTGTATCATCCGTAAAACATCAGTCAGATTGAAATATCAATTACCGATTCCAAAAGTAGAGATTTCAAGCTTTTAAATGCTTTTTAAATTTTTTATCTGTGATGATTTTTCACCGAGTTACGGTATTCTGAATATTGCCGAATTTTTGGCGTAATTGAAAGTGTTCCTTAGATTTGGTTGAGTAGTGTAGATGTCAACCGCAGAGAATAATAGCAATGCATTCGTTTCCGCACCATCTTCGAGGTAAAATGCAAGGCGCGTTTTTTTTTTTACATGGTTTCCCCATTAGGCCTAATCCATATTATAAAAGATAAATTATATAAAACAAAATTTAAATAATAGAGAGAGAGAGGCTTCGAAATTATACTTATTAGTAATTTTAAATGTAGAAAATCATTACGATTCTTGTAGTCTTTACGACAATCAACATGAATAATCACTGATTTCACATTTTGTATATGTTCAATGTGTCCATCGCCTCTATTAACACTGGCGTCCTTTAGACTTTGTAAACTACGCTCAACAATGACAATATCACCTTCCAAGAGCAATTTCGAACAAATGAAACAAATATCCGCAATTGGAATTACACTTTAATGTAGTACTAGATTCACAAGAAAATATCCGAATTCGTCCAGAACTTGTTTTATACTGATTGTGAGTTAAAAAGGAAACCAAATACTAGTCGGGTATTTCCAGGTATAAACTGACCCATGCGACAACACTGGTGTGCAACAGCTGCGACACAAGGTTTATTAGGAGAACTTTCTTCTGGATTCTTTCAGAAGTCTGAAACAACCTAACTCCCGTTGCGCGGACGTAGCTCGTCGGTTAATTCGGTCGGGAACGCAAGAGGTTCGTATCGGAGAAGGAAGGCACTTACAGTAATATTACGCGGGCAGGTAATTACGAAATTAACATTTATTCAATCAAAACGGACATGCACATAATACGAGTAATAACAACCAATAATAGAAAGAATTATGAACCCAAAAATATAATGACGCAAAGCGGAATATAATACAGGCGGCTGGAATATGAACGCAATACAAAGATAACGCGAATCAGAATATAATACACGCGGCTGGAATATGAACGTAATACAAGAATAGCGCGAATCGGAATATGATACACGCGGCCGGAATACAAATTGTTCTGTGTCGAAGGGATGAATTAACATTCAACTTCGTTGTTTCGTATGTATATTTATTAAACTTATGTTTATACAACACCTCGGTTATTGTCTAATGTTTATGTCACTTGTTTATTAAAAATATTGTTTATGGTGACGGCAACGCCTGGGAACGTTTTACGTCCTGAGCCGTCTTATATTCGCCTGGGAGCGATATCGAAATCGCCCTGATTATTTGTTCGTCTTTGACCACGCGTGTCGTCTCTTTATACACCATATATATATCGGTCGAACGAACCGCGTCACGCCTAAGGCACTTGCCTGGGATCGCGTTAGTTCGCGCACACAGAAGCTCGGCTAGGTATCAATCGCTTTATGCTGTACCCTGTACCTCGGTCACTGCCAGACTGACTTGTCCCTTCTTGTTCTCTGGTCCTAACGGTAAAAACTGTGGTGGGGAGGCGGTGACACAGCGACGCCGATTTGATGGAAAAATAAGGTGATCTATCGGAAGTAGGAGACGGCCTTGATGTCTGTCGCTTCCTTTGATTGCTACCGTCGGCGCCGCCGCCGGTCTTCTGTGCGCGCGGCCGTATGTGTTCGTTCGATCCTTCATAGTGTGTGCATGCGTATGCGTATATGTATGTGTGTGTGTGTGTGTGTGTCGTGCACGACGTATGTTTGCGATATAACATACTCCCCCGTTGAGAGGGTGTACTGATCAATTATAAATTAGGTCGTTACATAACATGTTCTCGTATACAATATAGCGGATAACTTAAGTGTATAAATGGATATAGATATGGCCGGGATTCGAATATTGAATGTTCGGCCGGCCGCCAGGAACTCCTGACCAGAGGCAGAGAACTCTCCACCCTTGTTGTCTTGGCCGGTCGAAACAAGGATCGGTAATGCAATGTGCGTCGGTCGTCCTAACGTCCGGGAACGCCCGGAGGGACGCAGAGAACCTCTCTCTACCCCCTGGTCGTCAGTTGATCCGAGTGCGCGTACAGGATCCGATCGGTACTATTTGGAGAACTCTCCAAAAGAGACCAAGAACTCTTGACCCCTCGTCTCTTTTAGTGCCTTCGGTTTGCTAGGAGCAGGAGCTGGAGCGGATACGTGGCTATGAGCTTGATGCCGAGAAAAAGCTGTCGTTGTTAACAATTCCCGGCTTTTATACTCGTTTGTTGCTCCCACTCGTATTGTTTCGGGCGCGCTTGAGCATTCCCGCCGGCTATACAAAACGAGTGGAGATCACGCGTTGCGAGCGGGGATCAACGCTGCGAGTTCGGCGGATTTTGGTCGACTTCGCGGGCGCTCGCCGATCGGTGTTCCGGGCGCACGACGATACTGTGATCGGCGGCGTTCGGTCGCTTTCGCGCGCCGTCGGCTGGTACCTGTGAATTAGGCTTTATTTTTAAAAGGTTCGGGCGCACCGCGCCCTCATCGCTGCAATGCAGCGGCGTCCGGCGAGTGTAATGCCGGATACGATGCATTATCGGGGGTGCATCGTTAGGCGCAATTAAGGAACTGGGGCTGCGGGTGGCCCCCGCCAAGTCGGAAGCAATCTTCTTCCACGACGGAACTGGCGGGGGGG
>NW_017257364.1:15297-15525 GCF_001594055.1 Mycetomoellerius zeteki | reverse complement strand
AAAAAAAAAAAAAAGGGATTGCATCGTTACAAGTCGATACTAAACTCTTATGATAAAACAGGATATCCATTGAAATTCATTCTGTACATAATATATAATATTCAAAGATATATATACATAATATATACATGACATATATACATGACATATATACATGACATATATACATGACATATATACATGACATATATACATGACATATATACATGACATATATACATGACATAT
>NW_017257364.1:13747-15257 GCF_001594055.1 Mycetomoellerius zeteki | reverse complement strand
ACCGCACTCACGAGCGTGGTGCCACTTCGTCACGCATTCGCGAGTATTGCTCTACCTCTCCTTCGGCGATACTTTCGCGACAACAAAAAAAACTCAACGCCACAACGGCTTTCTCAAATTTTAAACACTCTAAATGTCACGTCAATAATTGGGCGCCAGGCACAAGAGAGCGTGCCACTCTTTCTTAAATCTTTTCGATAAGTTCTCACTCTAAAATACGGAGATGTAGAGACTCACGAATGCGGACGGCTCTAATAACCGACTGCTCAGCCACGATAATGGCAGAGGGGGTGGTCCGTGGTCGGGAACGGAGGATCTGTGGAGAACGAGTAAGGCCAGAAAACAGTAAAATAGACAGAATTAATAACAGTAAGATAGTAACAAGTGTATTCTTTACGCCGATCATACAGTTTCCGATGTACAGGCAGACGGATTGATTCTGCGATATACAAACGCGCTGGTCTCCGCGATACGTTCTCGACACGCGGTATTAAGTAACCGTTTCCCTTTTCTGATGGGCGAGCTCTCGACTCTAGCGTAATTCTACGCGACGCATGTAGCGCGGCTACGGAGATCCATGGCGTAGTTATAAAAATCTTCGGAATGCGTGAACCCGCGAGAACCTCCTCTGAAGTCTAGGATCTACGACGACGATAGTACGCGACTCGAAACAACGACGCAGCAATACGGTACCAGATTACAGCACAGCCATGCGATACAAAATCCTGACGATACGGTACAAGATTATAATGCGACGATACGATACAAAATTGCAACTCGACGATACGATACAAGATTATAATGCGACGATACGATACAAAATGATCTGGCTGTGGCCGCAGCGGGCGTGCGAAATAACGGACTCGAAATTGCAACGAAACCACGACAGTATTGGACGGGATCGCACGACCACGCGATGCGCGCGTGCAGCCGCGACGCAGTTACTCGCGAAAGGATCCAACCCCACGGGATCCAACGATGGTTTCGCTGATGCGTGCGATCCCAATTCGGAAATCGGCGGCTTTACAAAAAGTTAAGTTCGTCTCACCACAGAATCCTCTCGGTACTCGCTAGTTTGGTCCTCGTCCTGTGTGCTCCCACACGTCTTATCGGGCCGGTATCCACAGCGCAAGTGTCGGGCCCGAGGTCCCTTCGGGGGCGCACAGGCGACCGTGGGCCCACGTGATAATCCTTATCGGACCTGATTGGCTGCGGGCCAACTCGCGAGCTTGCGCGAGTCCTCGCGACTTACTATAGCGTCGCGCGCCCTAGATCCTTGTGCGCGCAGGATTTGATTCCAGGCTGGCGTCCTTTCGGCTGCTCGCACGGTCCCCTCTGCACTGCTGTGGCCGGCGTGTCATCCGGATTCGATGGTTCCTTGGCAGACACGCTCGGCCTCTGGACTCGAGGTCTCCTCTCAGCAGAGGCTTCCGTGCGGCACCGTGAGCGGTGTCCTCGCTCGTTCTATGGCAGAGGGTGGCCATCCCCTCACGCCGCTTTCGTCGCTCCC
>NW_017257364.1:7141-13120 GCF_001594055.1 Mycetomoellerius zeteki | reverse complement strand
GCGAAACATATCCCAGACAAAACTTACAGGGGTCAAAAAGGGTCGACCAACGATGACCTTGTCCCCTGTAAGTTTTGTCTGGGATATGTTTCGCACTTCCGCATATCTAAAATTTATCAATGTTTCATTGGTTTGATCTTGGAATGAATGTTAGAGGAGATTTTGGCCCTCGCATGACCACATATCTGAACGTGAAATTTTCCGCTCTTTTCATTTCCGGAGAAAGAAATTGGGGTTTCCATTTAAAAATCTTGATTTGGCCTTAAAATGACCTTTAAACTTGACCCCAAGGTCAAGGACAAGGTCACCACTGGTTGACCCCTTTTGATCCCTGCAACTTTTGTCTGAAATATTTTTTCGATAAACGCCTTCTTTCTGAGATAATCGCGTGGAAGTTTTAAAATGGGATACCCTGTATATACATAACATACATACATAACATACATACATGACATACATACATGACATACATACATAACGTACATACATGACATACATACATGACATACATACATGACATACATACATGACATACATACATGACATACATACATGACATACATACATGACATACATACATGACATACATACATGACATACATACATGACATACATACATGACATATATACATGACATATATACATAACATATATACATAATATATTGCGACCGCACCCGCGTAACGCTAAGCTGTTCTGCAAGCTCCTTTTCAGTTTGCGCAGAGTTTATATCCAGCAGTGCTTGCAATTCGTCCGTTTCAATCTTTTCAGGGCGTCCAGCACGCGATTCATCTTTAAGACTGAAGTCTCCTTGGCGAAACTTTTGATACCATCTTTTACATGTAGCATGACTTACAGCGTTCTCTCTATATGCAGCACAAATCATTACAGTGGCTTCAGCAGCATTTTTCTTCAGATGAAACGCGAAGTGGACCATATATGTTATATACATAATTTTTTAAGACACAGAAAAATAAAACACTTTGAAACTAAAATGAAATACATTAGTAATACTATAAACACAATATATTATGTACACATACCATATTTGTGGGTCTTATGAATTTATTAACATAAAAGAGTAATACTCTATATAATATACTATGCGTATATTATATAAAGTAGATTACACGCCTTGCTCCGAAATTAGCATTGCATTATTTACGAAACGATTGCTCGTACGTGAAAAATGCATAGAACATTTTTTGTAGAGAAATGTTCAATGTACAATTTTTATAATAACCATAATTGACGTCCGACCAATAGGAAGTGAGATATTTGCGAAAAATCGATTTTCGTGACCTTTGACCTTGGATAACTTTCGAAGCGAACACGATATCGATGGGGACTTTTTGCACGTTATTTATAATGCCAAAATAAAGGTGTGTGCAAAAATTAAGCTGGGTACTAATTTTTCCGAAGTAACCTCCTTTTTTGACCTAATTGCACTGGGCTAAAAAGAATTAATACAAATCGCAAAGAAATTAGTCAATCCACCGCAAACATCTATGTATAAAACAATTAATAATACCGAGACGTCGTCAGATTCGGATAACTTAGACAAAGATGAGACTTACTTACCAACGCCGAAGAAAGTGATAGTGAAACCACAAGCTAGATCAAGAGGAAGACCAAAGGGGCAAAAGCAGCCGAATCAATATACGAAGGCCGCACTAAAAGAAAATGTGCCGTTCAAGTTAACGCCGAAGATAATATCCAACATTTTACTCAGCAAAAATTCAAGCGATTGGGTAAGTGTTCACCAAACAGCAGAAGCTGTTGATTCACAGGCGAGGAGTGTGCAACCGCCACTCAGTTTCACAGAGGGCGATGCGAATCGCCTCAATTTATTGACAATTACAAAGCATAAAAAATTATTCACAGACACCCGGCACGGCGCAATTAATTTTGGGAAAGCCGCCAGATCAAGTTCTGTAGACGGAACAGCCACAGGAGCCGAGGAGAAGAGCAGAAGAGCCCTCCAAAATAAAAATAGAATCATCCCGTTCAATGTTATAATAAATAATAGTAAGAAGCGTTAGATTTAAGAGTTCACACATTGTAAATAAATATCCGTTTGAAAAAGAACAAATTCAGTAAAAAGAATAAATTCCTTTAATTATACAAATATTTCAGATCCCGTAGAGCAACGTCACAATACATACACTTACAGGTAAACATTACGGGTGCATAATAATTAAAAATCAGGGCCCCGATTCTCTAACTTACTCGTAACTTTGTGTATACGTAACTTACGAATGGTTCAAATACGCATACGTTTATCGTTCGATCATCGATGCGTATTCTTTAAGATAACGTGCGAGCGTTCGTATTTAGATTCGTGTACGTATCTTTTGCACGAATATAATATAATAACACTGGATTATTAACTACCTGTAGTAAAAACATCGAATACGTCTCAATAAGTAACAAATATTACAATTTTGCATCTTTTTTATAATAATTGTATATCAGTGCAGTGATCTGACTTGGAGATCTCACGAAAATCGAAAATGGATAAAAAAAAAGCATAGTGCAGATGTTACTGAAGAACAAAAAACATTATTATTACAATTTATGGAAAAAAATTCACGCTTGATGTCGGATAAATTTTCAGTTGATTTTACATATAAAGATGCAACTATGTATTTTGTGGCAAAAGATAACAGATATCTTAAATAGTTGCAATGGTGTAAGCAAAGACTGGAAATCCTGGCGGAAAGTAAGTATATAACCTATTTTATAGATATAAATTACATAATAGATATAAGTCGAATAATTTCCATTATATTAATTTAACTTATTGTCATGTCATAATATTTTAGTGCTGGCAAGATTTACGGTCTCGTAGTAAAATGAAACAAAGCAAAATAAATGCAGAACGAAATAAAACTGGAGGAGAGAGAGAGACTGAATCTAACCTAAAATTAAGTACAACAGAGGAAGCAACATTAAATTTAATTTGTTCCACAAGTATTACTGGACACACAGAGATAAAAGAAAGTGAAGTACAGATAGTATCAGACTCTCAGGTAATATTCTACATAAATTAATAGATTTTTCTTCTAATGTTTTGTAATATACATTTAAATATCTCTGCTTCTTATTGTTAGATAATTTTTGAAACAGATGAATTATTCGGATATTCTGTATTTATACGAAATGTACGATGATCATCTATAGTATACTCAGAATATTCATATAACATCCTTGTAGAATATTATTCCCCATATATTCTCAGGATATGTATAATTTATACTTTAATGGAACATGACATCATACACATATTCTATACTTCTAAGGAATGTACGATGATCATCTATAATATACTCATAATATTCTTGTAGAGTATTATTTCTCGTATATTTTCAGGAACATTTCTCGTATATTTCCCGCGTTTTTCGCGATAGGTAGGAAGACTTGAGAGCTTCATATGAAGCGAGTGCATATATTATATTATGAATATATACATATATATATATAGGCTGTGTTCCAAATTTATTTGCTAGCGCTGACAGATCATTGTCAATTTATTATACCGTTTCAAAGTTCGTTGTAGCATGCTGTGGCAGTACTGCGAGAAAGTAAAGACGTTATTTTATCTGTGCTTCCATGGAAAAGATTGGAAAAAACTGATCACATTACCCGACTCCTGATTGCAATAAAACTCCATTTGCATCATGCGAATTGTTGGATTCACACTGGATCCGACGTGCGTCGTACGATGTTCTGCAACCAATCAGAAAGCAGAGTTTTATTTCGTATCGATGATACGAAGCAAAATCCTGTCTTCTGATTGGTTGCAGAGCGTCATACGACGCACATCGGATCCAGTATGAATCCAGCAAATCGCATGACCAGTTTACTATTTTCTTTCTATAAAAATGCCATAAAACCGTATCTACATAGCACGCAGAATACAGGTCGCAAGCTTATTGCGATAGCCAAATATATAAATGCGTCAAGGTTAAAATTAATCTGACCTGAGATCCGCGTTTAGGGGACCCGCACACACCTTCCGTAACAGTAACCATAGGACGTACCGTAAGAATCAGCCAATCACAGGTAAGAATTCTTTTGAAATCTTAATTCTAATTGGCTGATTCTTACGGTCGTACGTCTTATGATTACTGTTACGGAAGGTGTGTGCGGGCCCCCTTAACGTTCTACGTGCTATGTAAAACCGGTTTACATGGGAGTTTCGAATGTGAGCATCGTAAGCTTACTATTCGCTAAAAACAGGTCACCTGATCATAATTGACGAATAGCAAGCTCACGATGCTCGACGCCGACGCTTCACGCTGTCATGTAAAAGTATCTTAAGGCTCCTGGTGCTCGATTTCGAAGAAGAGCGGAATGAGCATAATTCGCAACGTTTTATCAAAAGTAATCTGTAGTAATCGTATCTTTATTTTATCCAATATTGATTTAAATGTACATAAAATTATTCAGAATATTATTATAAATAAATTGTATATATTATTTTTATAATATATTTGATTATTTTTATAGTAAAACTACCGCTTATATTATAAATATGAGGTTATCTTGACTGTAATAACGATGTATAAGACATACAAAGGCAAATATAGAAGCAAATATAAATCAAGTCATATCGAAAGCATTCGACAAAATATTCTAAAATTATAAGTCCGGATGTACAAAGTCGATAGTGCTGAATCTTATCGGTAAATTGATAAAGTTGGCTAATAGCCAACTTGTACATACGAGGACATGAATGTCTAGCCATCCTAAGTTGCACGAATATCGAAGAAGACATAAGAAGGAATAAGAAGGCATGAAAAAATATGAATTTTCGGATGACTAGGCATTTATATGTCCTGTGTGTATGTATGTATGTACATACTTTTCCATGCTTTCTCATTCCTTCTTATGTCTTCTCTGATATGCAAGCAATTTAGGCTTAGACATTCATGTCCTTGTGTGTTATACAAGTTGGCTGTTAGCTAACTTTACCAATTCACCTATAAGACTCAGAGAACTATCAACTTATATGTAGACCTGGACTTATAATTAAAATATTTTTCAAATGCTTTCAATATGAAATGATTTATATTTGCTTCTATATTTGTCCCTACATGCCTTGTACGTTGTTATTACAATCAAAATAATCTCATATTTAAATTAATATAAGCGGTATAAAATAATAATAACACAATCCGTAAAGGCCATACGAGTCAAGGGCTGATGAAGGTGCCAACGATTAATTTCAATCTTAATTAATCATAAATGTGTAGAATCCTCTTTATTGAACGTTTCGACTCACTTTGGAGTCCTCCTCAGCAATACATATGTGCAATTAATATGTTGAGAATTCCGTCAACATGAGTCACTTACAGGTTCCCGACTGTAGTGGATCCTCAAACGGAACATTCAACATGTTTCATGAGCTTTGTAAGTTTATATTAACAACAATTAAATCTGATCTTTCTTATATACATTTAGTTAATTTCAGTCTCACATCTCCGGATAACGTAACGTGTTTGTCGAACATTTTATAATTTATTATAAGCGGTATAGTTTTATGATAAAAATAATAAAACATTAATATTTTTTTAAAAATACATATAACTTTAAGTACATTTAAAACAATGAAATTTCAATCTATGAAAACTTTAATATTTATATAAGTTTATTCTAATGTAAAATTGTTTATTGCAGCATACGTGATTACTATTTGCTTGATATTTTCTGTAATTTTTCCAATAAATACATGTGGAATATAAAGTTTTAGGTTTTTCGACGCACAAGGGATTGAAGTTAGAAAGTAAGTACATATATATACCAGAAAAATTAGAATTTATAAAGCTGATTCTATAATACAATGAGTTGGTAGTTGGAAGTTCTTAGTCTTTATAAAGTAATGAAGATATAATGGCAAAAATGTTATTTTTTCAGGTATAATGCGAAAGATGCATGCAGATCTGACAGATGAACAAATCGCAGCTCCTATAAAAG
>NW_017257364.1:2813-7057 GCF_001594055.1 Mycetomoellerius zeteki | reverse complement strand
AATGCGAGTGTGTCACTAGTTTTCAATTACTAGTAATTTTTAATATTTTTTTTCCGTGGTTTTTCTTGATATGATTCCAAAGAATGATTACAAAGAAGATATACCAAAGAGATTAAAAAAATCGTTTCTGCTGTGATTTTTTTCTACAGTTAACTTTTAAGCACTCACCTGGTTTTTTTTGAGGTAAAAAGAATTGCTCTTTCTAGCTAAGATATTCAAGCAATATTAATGCTACTTGAATAAAGTCAAGACTAAGATGTAGAAGGAAGATACTCAGGGCAGTAGAGCTACAAATAAAAGCGAAACTGAAAAATATTCGTTATCTGGGTCTATGACACCCAGGTGAGTGCTTAATGGTTAATAAAACTAAAAGTTTTTTATATTATTAATTACGTTTAACCTTTTAGTATACTTTATTGTCAGTATTTTTTGTATTGTACTTGTTTTGACAGTACCTGTACTAACATAGGAACAATTTAAAGAAGATTAGCATGGCGTTTGTGCTTAATTTAGAGAAGATTAGCATGGCGTTTGTGCAATGATCACATGTGAAAAATGATTTGCGTTTATTTTTCTACAATTGAGAAAACTAATAGTTGTTTTGTATGTTAAATGTAATTGCACATTATGTCAAATGTAATTGCAATTTAACTAGTTAATATATATTTAACTAAGTTCAATAAGTCATTTTATATACTGTCAGTATATAATAACTATATATAGTCTGCAATATATTATAGTTCTTCATTGTACACCTGTATTAAATTTCAGAGAATATAGAGATTAGATGTAAGGATGATGTGTTTAAAATAAAAAGCGGAATACACTTTTTTAAATCTGAATAAACTTTTCTTCCTGAATTAACTTCAGATGAGATTATATATATCTATATGTAATATATATATGTATTATACATACACACAAAAATATATACTCGTGTACTATATACGTTTTTATCTAGATCTAAATAAAGCATGTTTTAAAATTGCTTACTTCTGTTTACAGGAATTACATTTGTATTTATTTATTTATATACATATAAAATGTATAAATCATGTATAATTTTGGTTTGTAGAAAAAAGCAAGCACTGTAGAACTTTCTTTAATAGATCTAGACATATTGTCCATGTGTATGCGTGCGCATGCGCGACGCTGCATGCATATATGATATATTGAGAAAATACTATAAAAATTCTGTATATATATTGGAGAATGTTCTCAGGCTATGCTTCAGAATGTTCTCAGAATATACTTTAGAATGTTCTTAGGATATTCTCCGAACCGCTGTAGAGCGCTGATTCGAACATACTCAGTATATACGGAGCATATCGTCGTACATATATCGAATGTTGCGAGAATATTATGAATATACCGTTATGATATTCTCAGAACATTCTCATAATCTACTCGTTCCGTTAGGGAGGATATACCGTCAAGGCACTAGTTTCTGATCAGTTAAGGAACACTTCCATGTTGCCCTCAATATTTAAACGCAATAAAAAAAAATACAAACTTTTTTGTTTTCAAACGATAGATCAACATTCGAACTTTAAGTTGCATTTGGATAAATGATATAATAATCATAATTAAATTAATAATGAGATAAAATAGCCGTGAGTTACATGGAACCAATTTCTGATCAGCCATTTTACTCACAGACTCAATTTCTGATCAGGTTAAGAATTAGATTTTGATCATAGATACTTTGTTACATAAAAAGACTAAGAACTCAATAATGACATCCATTTTTTTAAATAATTATGTATATTTTTCA
Source organism: Mycetomoellerius zeteki (assembly GCF_001594055.1). Lineage (NCBI taxonomy): Eukaryota > Metazoa > Arthropoda > Insecta > Hymenoptera > Formicidae > Mycetomoellerius > Mycetomoellerius zeteki. Next base: position 5,283 of record NW_017257364.1, on the reverse strand, counting down.
ATATATTGTTATGTCCGTCCATCAGTTCGTCCGCACGACCGTCTCACGGAATCCGTTCACGTCGCGAACGCGCACTCCCGAGCCGCCGGAATGAAGTACACGAGTATGTCGTTAGGAACACGAAACGTTTATTGCACAAGAGAACACAGAAATACTCCGTATTGGAGCACAAAGAACGAGGTATAAGTTTGCGGATGAGAAGACGTCCGATCGTTTCGACGGCTTCTCTCCAAATCTGTTTAAACATCGACGGCTTGTTGCCAGGCAACGCGTTTCTTCCTTTGATGACGGCGAACTCCGACGTATAACGGGCGACGATGCGATACGGACATAACGCATGCAGTACGGGCATAACAATATTGTTACATATATTTGATAAATAAATAAAATATGGAAATTATATTAATAATTAATTAAACATAATTTCCATATTTTTAATATATAATACCTATATTAATATATTTTTACAACCGACTACTGTTAATATATAATTTCCATATTATTAATAGAATAAAATTAATAATAGAATAAAAAAAACATTTTTCTTATGAATCGTTTAGTTTTTTTTTACTAGAAACTTTTTTTATTTTCTTCTCCTTTTCTTTCTCTTTTTTTATTTTTTGTTTCTCTAATCTCAATTCCATTCTTAGTCTTTTCTCTTCCTCTATTTCTCTTCTTCTATTTTTTTCTTTTTTTCACTAAGATCTTGGTGATATGCTCTCCATTCGTCTGATGTAGCTACTGCAGGAATTTTAATTTTTTTTCTCTTTTTTAAATTCTGTGTTTGTTCGGGCCAAAAGAGACTTCTTAAATGGAGATGGCACCTTTGGATCATATGCTGAAAAATTTATATATATTATAATATAAATAATCATTAAATAAAAGAAGGGCAAGGAGCCAATTATTTAAGATATTTAGTATCTTGAGTAAGATATTTCGCATTGAACTTGATCATTTGCTGGTATCATTGGACGTCGTTTCCTTGTTAAACGAATGTTCCCATAGAATTGGTGTCTGATGGTATTACAAAAAGATGGGATTATATATCGGGGAAGACTGCTATACCGTTAAATGAGTTGCTGTTTGTATTCTCAATAGAAGCATTCTGACTTCCTTCATTCGAACAAACTTGTGTGGCTAACTGATAATACTCTGAAATAGGTATCTCTTCGATTGTTCCATTTTCATGGATAATCCAAAAAGTGTCTTCTTTCATAGGTGCAGATATCGGAACATCAATAATATTTTCGATATGTGGATGATATTATCTTAGCTGCTCCATCAGAGAATATCAATGACATCTTAAAAAATTTTAATTTATTACATAGTAGATTGCAATTCACTATGGAAGTTGGCACAGATGGAAAACTAAGTTTCTTAGATACTATGTTGATTGTGGCAGATCAAGCTTTAGTTTTTGATTTATATCGCAAGGTGGTTTTCTGGCAGATTTCTAAATTTTAATTCACACCATCCACTTTGTCATAAGAGAGATGTAATTTACAGTTTTGTCGACAAAATTATACGGTTATGTCATCCACGGTTCCAGCAAAATAATTTAATTAAAGCAATAAATATATTTTTAAATAACGGTTATCCACTAGAGTTTATTTTTTCTTCAATTCAAAAAAGAATAAAGTTCCACATTAATAAGAGTGGAACGGTCGAGAAAAAGATCAAAGAGAAATTTTTCACGATTCCTTACGTGAGTTCGGTGTCGGAAAGGTTTATTCCAATTGCAAATAGGTTTCATTGTAAGTTGGCCTTCTCGATACCAAATTCATTAAAAAATTTTATTAGAAAGGGCAAAGATCAATTAGATCCCTTATGCAATCAAAATGTTGTTTACAAGATCTCTTGTGATGACTGTGCAGCTAGTTACGTGGGTCAGACAAAAAGACAATTAAAAACAAGATTACACGAACATATCTCCGATATTAATAAGAAGTCAAAATCCCCAACAGTGATCAGAAGTCACCGCATTGACCAGAATCACAATTTTGACTGGGGCAACGTTGAGATTTTAGACAGAGAAGCTTCTTTTAATAAGAGATTGATATCGGAGATGGTTCACATAAAACGACAAACGCATGAGCTAAACAAACAAAATGACACAGATTCTCTGCCAGAATCATACCTAAACATTATCAAATCTCTTTCCCCTTCTTAATATTGTCCTTTGTCCCCTTCCAATTATCTTTCTTATTTCTTTGTTTCCCTATTGTCATAACGTCGCTGTACATCGTCGAGGATATATCCAACAGTATTATGGCTTATTTTTTATTAAACATAACTTTGTTAATTGCGTTTTCTTCTCGGCGTCTAACTTACATCTTTAAGACAATTTAAGGTATATTTATTTATATAATTTAATTGTTACTAATTTAATATAAAATGTACATACTCAATTTAAACTGTAACGCAATGTCAAGTTATTATTTATTTGTGGGATTATAGAATTGTGAAAAGT
>NW_017257364.1:0-339 GCF_001594055.1 Mycetomoellerius zeteki | reverse complement strand
GAGCCGGTGGTGGTGGGGGAGCTAAAGCGTCCTTGGCAGGTTTGCTTTGGTCCTGGAGGTTTTCGCGGTATTCCTGGTACGCCTGGTCCAGGAGTTTCCGCGTTTCAAAGTAGGCCCGGCTCTTACGCCAACCCTTGTATGGGCGATTGGTTAAGCGTGGCACTATGGTTAGCTCGAGTTAGATTTCGCGGTGAATATATATATATATATATGTAACTTGAACTTACTGCTACTCAGTTTTATTAGTCTCGAAGGATGGCCGTCGGAGCTTCAGTGGTTTCCTGGTGGGTTGGATGTCTTGTGGACCCACCCCAGTGAAAACTACTTAGTCAAGATGAT
>NW_017257363.1:3835-6152 GCF_001594055.1 Mycetomoellerius zeteki | reverse complement strand
TTCTTGAAAACTGAAGTCACATACTTAGGACATGATTAGTAAAAATGGGATTAAACCAAATCCTACGAAATTAGAAGCTGTAAGACAATTTCCAAACCCTAAAACATCCAAAAACATCAAACAATTTCTCGGATTAGCCGGAAATTATCGGAGATTTATACCAAACTTCTCGAAATTAGCCCAATCCCTCACCTATCTATAAAAAATGACATCAAATTTGAATGGATCGTGGATCAAGAAAATTCCTTTCAAGCATTAAAAGAGAAATTGTGCGAAGAACCTGTTTTACAATACCCCGATTTCTCCAAACCTTTTATTTTAACCACTGATGCTTCCGGAATAGCTGTTGGAGGCATTCTATCACAAGGAGAGATAAATAAGGATCGACCTATAGCATATTCTAACTGAAAATGAAATAAAATACGATACTTATGAGAAAGAAGCTTTAGCCATAGTATATTGCGTCAAGCGTTTTAGACCTTATTTATATGGACGGAAATTTACTTTAGTTACAGACCATAAACCTCTGCTCTGGTTTAAAAATGCACAGGATGCAAATATGAGAATACTTCGCTGGAGATTAAAATTAGCCGAGTCTGATTACGATATAGTATACAAGGCAGGTAAGACTAATGTAAACGCCGATGCCTTATCACGAAACCCGGTAGATTTTGAGGAAATAAATTGCAATATAATTAATCACCACAGGCCTTTGAATCCTAGTGATCCAAAAGATGCAGAAGTGATTTCTAAAATGCTAGAAGAATCGGACGAAGAGAATGAAAAGGATGAAGATTTTGAATTATATAATATTTATTAGACGACGAACCATTTGAGGACTTCGTACCAAACGATAATACATCTGAAGAAGATAGAAACTCAACACCTCTTATACAAAAGGAGATAGAAGAATCACAAGAACTACAAACTATGGATAATGCTTCCGCACTCGATCTTCTCCAGAACAACAGAATACGAACTCGAAGCCAAACAGCAAAAAATAGAGATGCTCAGCCGGATATGTTACGCAGAGATTTCCCACAGCAGGAGGACGAAATTGAAAGAGATGAGGACAGAAATGATTCATTAGATGAAGAAAGAGATACAGCCAACGACGATGAAGGAAACAGAGAAGAATCAGGGGAGGAGCATAAAAATCAGAAATTAAAAGGAAAATCAGGACCTATTGTCATCAGCGACCAAATAGTTAAAAACAATATTCTTGATTCTCGCCAATTATTATTTTTACGAAAAGATAACGGGAGGACATCGAGGCGTCACAAAGACATATAACCGAATAAAACATAAATACCATTGAGAAAACTTGAAGTCCGATGTTCAACTATACATATAACAATGCTTGCAATGTCAATTGAAAAAATTAGTACGCGTAAAAACGAAACAACCTATGATAATCACCGATACACCAGGATCGTCTTTCGACAAGGTAGCCATGGATATCGTAGGACCATTACCTAAAACTAGAAGATGTAATGAATATATTTTAACCCTGCAAGACCAATTAACTAAATTTTGTACGGGAGTACCATTACCGGATCAAACATCAGAAACGAACAGCAGAAGCCTTCGTAGACAGATTTATTTGCATATTGGGAGCACCTAAAGCTATATTAACAGATCAAGGGAGAAATTTCATCAGTGAGTTAATGAGAAAAATAGCAAAAATATTTAGAATCCGTAAATTTCGTACAACCGCGTTTCACCCTCAATCGAATGGATCTCTAGAACGGTCACACCACGCATTAGGAGAGTACTTGAAACAATACACCAGTGAACAGAAACAATGGGACCGATGGATCGGTTTAGCCATGTTCAATTACAACACTAGCGTCCATGAAGCCACGAAACATATTCCGTACGAATTAGTGTTTGGAAAAATAGCAAGAGTACCGTCAAATGAGCTCTTAAATCCTAAAGATAAAATAGCTAATTACGACGCGATTATCTAATAAATTTAGTTACACAACTCCACACAATCCAAACAAATGCTCGTGAAAACGTCATTGAATCCAAGGTTAAATCGAAGAAACATTATGACAAGAAAATTAACTCACAGAGATTCAAGCCTGGAGATTACAAATTTTTTTTAAAGGGACCAAAACCCGGTAAATTTGGAGACCAATATACCGGCCCCCATGAAGTCTTGGAAATATTAAACAGAAATATTAAAATTAAAATAAAGAAAAACAGCCGTATCATGCATCCGAACCGACTGCGAATTTCCCACATAAAATCAACTGTTAATTAAATAAACTATAGTAATAAAATAAAATCGGAATTTCAGATGGACCCTCGA
>NW_017257363.1:1766-3783 GCF_001594055.1 Mycetomoellerius zeteki | reverse complement strand
AACTACGTTATCATTGCTAAATGTTGAAGAGTGTGATATTCCACAACAGAATGTAAATTCTAGCAAAATTTATATACAAGTACTTCAACTCAACGACTTTAAATCTGTAAAAGTAATACAGTGTAAAATCGAAATAGACCGTACAGTAAAAAAATGTGGAATGTTCTCACACACCATGGATGTATATAACGGACAATTCTCATATATAGCTAATATATCTCGAGATGTATGTCGACGCATGCATACTTATGGAAGCTTCGAAATAGCCAGAACTCACATAACGGCAATTGCAATCTAATCAAACCGCATCACGTCCGATAGTTTTAGCCGGGCATGTCGACAATGACGGCTCATGTACCGGCAGTGCCTACTCTGATTCTTATGGAACTTGGGGAAATGTCATCGTATTAGGCAGCCTCAAAATTACATTACAAGATTATATTGCTGACGTTCGGATAAACACAAACCGTGTACACCTTAGATCAAGAGTAACCTGTGAACTAAGTTCTACTCATTGCACTGACATAGAAGGAGGAGACACCTTTTGGGATCCCGTACCCGTCGATCACTGCAGATCTTCTGATTATGGCGTATTATACAACGGATACGCTAATAAAATACTTGATGCTACCAATGAACGATCCCAAACGGTTTACTCAATAACCACAACAAGCATGATCCTTTCTTTAACTAGCACTGGAACATATACCACCTGCGAACATACACTTACCAGAACCGAACACCCAAAATTAATAATTTTTGAAACATCGCCTGGTGCTGAAGTTTTCAAAAGCTCTGGCTTTATAGCAGTGAACATCGATATCTTTACATACATAAACTCGAAATTTGTATACGTAGAAAGGCACGTTCGTACCCAAATTAATCAACTGTATAGAAACATATTATTGCAACAATGCCAACTTGAATATCGTATGATACAGAATGCATTAGCTATAGCTGCTAGATCGCCTGACGTCTTCGCATATCATTTTATGAAAGGACCTGGATATATGGCACTTTTGGTAGGTGAAGTAATTCATATGGTAAAATGTGTACCGGGCGAAATAAAATTAGCTCGGACTACCGAATGTTACGAGCAACTCCCAGTGCTACGAGGAAACGAAACATATTTTTTGACTCCGCAAATACATATATTGATACGTCACGGAACTCAGATTACTTGTAACTCGTTTGCACCCACCATGTATCTTTTAGGAGACTCATGATATAAAATTATGCCTAAACCGGTAGATACATTACCACCCACCATTATGAAGCCTTCAACTAAACCGTCACGGAAATACGTCAGTCCTGGAGCACTAGCGACCAGTGGAATATATTCACAAACCGACTTGAAAGAGCTTAAAGATCACATAATGTTCCCCGCGGAGCGATCTGCAATCCTTAATACCATGGCAAGAAGCGTATTAGGGCGGTCAACCGTAATAAATGCGGGATCACTTTCTAACCTCATAGACGAAGCATCGATAGAAAGAATTGCTATCTTCGCTTGGGAAAAATTCTGGAATAAGTTTTTAATCTTTGGTAATGTCAGCGCCGGATTGATAGGGATATATTTAATTGCTAGAATTATTAAATTGCTACTAGACACATTCGTACATGGATATACCCTACATACGGTGTACGGTCGGTGTACCTGTTGGGAGCCGTATGGGACTCACTTACCCAACTTTTATTACACATAGGAAAAAAATAAACCTAAGGACACAAATCCAAGCGCTCCGGATAATGAATTACAAGAACATAACGAAACTGAGACTAAGTTAGAACCTATTTATCCTCTTCTCCCCCCAGAGGAAGATTCAACTTACACTCTCGAATTAAGAGGCTAAGCAAAAAAAAACCCACACTTTTTCGATTCTTTACATCAATCAATATATAATACATATAAATAAATAAATTAATAAATGAATAAATAAAAAAAAAGTAAATAAACAAATAAATAAGTAAACAAATAAATAAGCAAGAATTATATACATATATATATATATATATA
>NW_017257363.1:0-894 GCF_001594055.1 Mycetomoellerius zeteki | reverse complement strand
TCTCACATTCGGGGTATGTATGAACAGCTGCTCATTACAGTAGGGACGTTCGAGCGTATTTAGATACTCAGTTTCCTCATAGGTGGAAGAGATGAAATCGAGTGGCCTGCTAGATCCCCTGATCTGATGCCTCTTGATTATTTTCTTTGGGGTTATTTAAAGAGTAAAGTATACACCACTCAACTACAAAACTTAGATGAACTGCGGAATCGGATTATGCAAGAGGCCGTTTTAATTGATAGAGTGATGATTCGTAATGCTGTAACTCATTTTTACAACCGCATAGCTTTTTGTTAAGAAGCTCAAGGTTTGCAGTTTGAACATCTGCGCTGAACTTCGAATCTTGAAAGAAAACATGAGGGAAACTTGAAAGAAAACACGCTAATCAAGCACCCCGAATGTGAGAGGCGAAGGGACTCACTTTATTAGTGTGAGTCCCCTCGCCTCTCACATTCGGGGTGCTTGATTAGTGTGAGTCTCCCCATATTAACGTTATCTGAGACCAGACTTAAGATTCCTTACACGCGAACATCCTGAGAAAACTGATTAAACATCACGAGTAATGGTTTACCCAGCTATATTTTTCGGGGCATAATAAAATTTGACGTCCACTCGGAGCAATTTTTCCGCAGACTCGAGAAAATCATAAATTACCTCCCCTTCAAAGCACTCTAGATTAACCACGATAGGATCTAAAAAAAACGTAAATCACCGCTTGACATTGCAACTTAACAATTGTCCTAGACAAAGGAAAAGCCCTTTTTTGAGGTATAAATAGGGGCCCGCGAGAGAACGCGTCGTCAATCCTCAATAGTAGTCGGACAGTAAGTTAGTTGTGTCAGTGTCGGTCAATCCTCAATGGTATTCGGGCAGTCACTCAGTTCGTGTCAGTGT
>NW_017257362.1:81483-87862 GCF_001594055.1 Mycetomoellerius zeteki | reverse complement strand
CCTTACAGCTCTCGGACTATATATTAGGATGATCTTGACCTGAGTGCTGGAGATGAACCATGAGCTGGTAAGATGCGGTACTTCCTGAGATTCGGGTATCTCCGTTGGCGACTCGTGCTTGGGCGAAAGAGAAACGTGTGACTGTTCCCTTGTGCGAGAGAGAGGCAGCGTGTGCTTGTGCTACGTCTCACGATTTCCGATGAGATGCCGCGTAATGTTGCAGCGTAGAGATGGGAGCCTACGTGCGTGGATGATAGCGAATGCACGCTATTATGATGTGGTCGATGTAAAGGCCTGAATGTGTGGCGACTGGCAGTTTTGTTTGTCTGACCTTGCGATTAGCGCTTGCACATGTCCGTATTGTCTCAACGGTGACCCTTTGTAGAAGAATGCGTTAAGCTTCAATATCCGGCTCGAAGGACCAATGTTACGACTCTGAAAGTCGTGTTTAGGTAGGATGGATTGAAGTAACACACTTATGAAAATGTAGACCTTTTATTCCGACGCACGCGGCGTTAATTCGCCATTATTGTTCTAACCGAAAACGGAAACGGAAGTGTAAGTGGCGTCGCAGCGCCACGAAATAAGATCGACCGATTGGCGATCTTAGATCGATAAGGAAGGTTGCCAATATCATTCGAGATAGGCGCGATTGGCGCACGCATCGCGATCCGGAACTAGACAACCTGTCCTACTCATGCTTGACAATCACAGTTCCCACGTAATAATATAGTTATGATTTCGTTTCCTCCCCATTGCTCCCACCGCTTGCAACCGTTAGATGTGGGAGTATATGGGCTGTTTAAAAATTATGTGAGCAAATATCAGACAGCTTGGATGTATAATAATCCGGGCAAAACCATGACAATATATGATTTACCCGGTATTGTGAAGGACTCGTTACCCTTAGCCTTGAATCCATCGAATATTATGAGCGGCTTCAGAAAATCCGGCATTTGGCCTTTAAACGAAGACATATTCCAAGAACATGACTTTGCCCCATCTTTTGTTACCGATCGCCCGAATTCGACCTCAAATAATAATGAACCAACAGCAGGAACATCAGGTATATCTGTGGAAAATGAAAAAAATGATACAGCAAGTGATTTAGAAAATCCGGAAGTTTTGAAATCTGAACTTGTATTGGACAACAATTTAATCAAAATTATTAATCAAACGTCTTATGACGACTCAGTTGCAGGACCTTCAGGAATCCAAAACGTTACAGATTTTTCTCCTCAAAAAATTAGACCTCTGCCAAAGGCTCCACCACGTAAATCATCTATTCGAAGACGTACAAGAAAGTCAGCTATACTTACTGACACTCCTGAGAAGAATTCTCTGCAAGAAGAAAAAAAAGAAAAGAAGAAAGCAATCAAACGAAAAGAGAAAGGAAATAGGAAAGGACAGTGGAAAGAACAAAAAAAAGCAAAAAAAAGAGAGATGAGAAAATAGAAAAAGTAAAGAAGAAAATTTTTAATAAAAATGATCAAGAATGGTTTTGCATTATGTGTGGTGAAGCCTATGAAGATGAGGCTCCTGGCGAGGAGTGGGTGCAATGTACATTATGTAAACAATGGGCTCACGTGAAATGCGTGAAAGGTAACGCTATCTCATTTATCTGTATTAATTGTCACTCTGACGATGATGAGTAGCTGTGATTAATTAAGGTATAAGTTTATTAAATCAAAGACTGATTAATATATTAACAGATAAGAATAGTTCGATTTTTCTGTTTATAAATAATAATATATTACTATCTATATATGTTTGATAAATAATGAATAACCGATGTGCAATGTTTTTTTATTTTAAAGAGGTTATATGATTTTTTGTAATAAGCAAATAATTATTTTGGATGTGATTACATAATTTAATTAATTTTAAATAAATAAAGAATCATAAAATAAAATATTACATTTTTATTTAGAAAAAATCAAAATAACTGGTAGTGTTAATATCTGCCCCTGGCTTGTTAATTCTTACCCCAAATGCGGGATATGACAGTTTTTTCAGAATCGTCTCTTGTCGAACACCTATCACTAATTTAAAAAAATAAATCCTTGCTTACGTAATAGCTAAATGATCATACTATCACTTACAAAAAGTAATATATTTAAATAATATCTGGATTTGAAACTACAGCTATTTTTCAAGAATTGTTAATTTATGCCCCGGTCTCCCCTATAGACGCAGATGGGTGTGATAATAATAAAAAGAATCAATAAATAAAACAAGGGCAAACGAGCCAACTACAATATAAGATCTTTAATAAACGTATATATATACAAAAATCAAACGTTTCGACACCGATCGGGTCATTTTCAATGTACAAAAATAAAACATCTTACATACATAATCAGAAAAACAGTCAAAATATAATGTCCAGTGAGAATTTTGTTATATTCTTAAAAACCAGTCCATATTTAAAAATATTGACGAGATCAAAATCGCAATTCTACCATCTGAATAAATAATAAATTAACGTTGCGTTATGAATTAAATAAACGATGTACATGTTTTATAAATAAGATTAGAGAGAATGTAAATTAAATAACATATATACCTCATATTGTCTCAATGATGTAAAGCGGACAACGGTAGGATCACTCAGTTAACAAAATTATGTTTAATAAAAGTTATGTACAATAAAAAATAACTAAGCCATGATGCGCTTGAATATAACGTTTTAACTCTATCGACATCAAGCGACGTTATGACAAGAAAACAAGGAAATAGGAAAGAAAATAATAATGAAGGAGACAAGGACATTGTTAGGAGGGGGAAAGAGATTGGATAATATTTAGGTATGATTCTGGCAAGGATTCTGTGTCATTTTGTTTATTTAGACCATGCGTTTGTCGTTTAATGTGAACCATCTCCGATATCAATCTCTTATTAAACGAAGCTTCTCTGTCTAATATTTCCACATTATCCCAGTCGAAATTATGATTCTGGTCAATGCGATGACAAGTGATGACTGTTGGAGATTTTGACTTCTTATTGATATCGGAGACATGTTCGTGCAATCTTGTCTTTAATTGTCTTTTGGTCTGACCCACGTAACTGGCTTCACAATCATCACAAGAGATCTTGTAAACTACATTTTGATTAAATAAGGGATCTAACTGATCTTTACCCTTTTTAATGAATTTATTTAATGAGTTAGGTATCGAGAAGGCCAATTTACAATGACACATATTGGCTAAAGGAGCAAACTTTTCCGACACCGAATTCACATAAGGAATCGTAAAAAATTTTTCTCTTATCTTTTTCTCAACCATTCCATTTTTATTGATGTGAAACTTTATTCTTTTTTGAATAGACGAAAAAATGAATTCTAGTGGATAGCCGTTATTTAAAAAAATATTTATTGCCTTAATCAAATTGCTTTGCTGGAAACGTGGATGACACAACCGTACAATTTTATCGACCAAACTGTAAATAACCCCCCTTTTATGACACAGTGGATGGTGTGAATTAAAATTTAGGAACCTGCCAGAAAACGTCGCTTTGCGATATAAGTCAAAAACTAGAGTTTGATCTTCCACAATCAACATAGTATCCAAGAAACTTAGTTTACCATCTATGCCAACCTCCATAGTGAATTGTAATCTACTATGTAAAGAATTAAAAATGTTTAAGATGTCATTAATACTATCAGATGGAGCCGCTAAAATAATATCATCCACATATCGAAAATAAAATAAAAGCTTAATAGGTAATTTTTCAATTGCTGTTACTTCGAAATCTTGCATGACTATGTCCGCCGCAATTGGAGATAACGGAGAACCCATCGGAGTACCAAAAATCTGTTTGTAATATTTGTTATTAAACATAAAAAAGGTGGAGTTCAAAACCAAACGAACAGCAATTAAAAACTCATTTAGTGGTATGACAGTCTTCCCCGATATATACTCCCATCTCTTTGCAATACCATCAGACACTAACTCTATGGGAACATTCGTAAACAAAGAAACTACATCTAATGATACTAGCAAATAGTCAGGTTCGATGCAAATATCTTTTAATTTTTCGACAAGTTGAAAACTATTCCTGATGTAACTAGGTGCTTCTAATATAGAATCGTTGATGATATTATGCAGATATAACGAAAAATAATATAATGGACTGTTAGTAGATGATACAATAATTCTTAACGGGTTCCCCTGTTTATGGATCTTCGTTAAACCGTATGCCCTTGGAATAATACCATCAGTCATGAGTAACCTTCGATATGTGGAATCGTCAATAAATTTATTGCTTTTCCATCTAACCAATAAGGAACGTAATTCGCTGGTAACTTTTTTGGTTGGATCTTTGTTAATAATTTCATAAGTGTCCTTGTCTGATAAAATCTCCTCCATTTTTTCGACATAATTATCTTTATTTAGAGCAACAGTGACATTCCCCTTGTCAGCTTTTGTGACTAACACATTAGGATGGTTTTTTAAAAAAACTTTAGTGATCAATTGCCAGTCATAGAGTAATTTATCGTTAGGTATATTTATTGGAAAATCTTTCTGAAATTTTTCTAGTATATTAGTAGAATTGTGTCTAACAAAATTAGTTATATTCTTAGGTCGACCATTTATTTTACTTTCAATATGCTTAATAAACTCTACTGTAGTTTTGTCTAAATTATATTTGTTAACAGGTAAGCCGAAACCTTCTCCTAGTTGTAATAAATTTTTTACATTAGTGGGAATGTCAATGTTGCTCAAATTCACGAACCATTTATCGTTCAATTTTTCGAGAGGAATAAAAAGAATGTTAGAAAAAAAAAGTTTATATCCTAATATAAATCCTTTTTAATCCAAATATTAGCTCGGAACAAAAATTCGTAGCGCAACTTTATTTGTATCATGTCTACATATTTTCTAAAAAATTTGACAATTACACCATTCGATAAAGCAAAGTTCCAAAATCTGTTTTTTAAAAATTACGATACGATGATTTTTAACGGAGTTATGAGCAATCAAAGTCAAAATTCCTCCTTTTATTTTAATCCAGATAATTCGGTAACAAAAATCTCAGAAATATAAAAAAAAATAATTTTATAAAGAAAACTAAGCTTTTGTTAAAAAAAAAATGAAAATTTTCGCAAGATTTTTTGGACACATGACAGGTCCAAAGTGAGAAGAAAATTTCCCATTTTATCCAGCTGATAATTTTCTGTATGTAAAAATGATCAAACTCACAGAAATTCAAAAGACACAGTGACCTTGCAAACATAGAGATTTTAAGCTTTAACTCCCCTTTTTTTAAATTTGAACTTCGTTCATTTTTAAGGAATTTACAGCTGCTTGAATTTTGAAGTTTGCTACGAATTCTTGTTCCGACCCAAGATATTGGTTGAATAAAAATACGAACTTATCTAGAAAGCTAGAAATGTTTCCACATTTATAGTAAGTAACCTCTAACATTTTGTCGAAACCAAAGAAACAAAGAACCTTTACGGTTCAGAATTTCGTTAGCACAACTATGCAATTACGTATTACGACGCAAGAATTCCAACAACTTTACTCACAATTAGCGAATTTTTCTGTGATAGAAAGTTTTACAGGTGACCGTACACTGAAAAAAATGCATGTAATTTTACATGGAAATTACATGTTTATTACAATGTCATTTACAATTTCCAGTAAATTTCCAATCATATTTAAGTAATTTAGATAATTTTCCAGTCATAAATATGTAATTTCCATGTAAAATTACATGCATTTTTTTCAGTGTATATTAATCTTATACAACTTTATCCATACTTTCCTAAAATCAAGCCAATTTTTTCATTTTATTTATTGCTAAATGTTAGAATTTGAGAAATAATTTTACAGAGTAATTAATAACTTTATCGTGACAGCTTCATCTTTCAACACGCATTCTGTAGATTGTTACGATCGTAGTATAGTTCAAATAAACACCTTTATACTGTCTCCTTTGACGCATACTATTAAAAGAAGAATTAAGATAAATATACGTAGAAAGGAAAATGCGAGAATGTTAGTAGAAAGAAATGAAAAATGAAACAGCGTAGCAAAGTAATCGGTGTGATCACAAGTTTATATATTTATACTGTATAAACTTTCGTCAAGTAGAAATAGAATTTCATACACTTTGCTGCAAACGCTTACCTTACTTATAATTTAAAATAGAAATAACATAAGTTTGTTGACTCTGTTATTTCAATATGATTATCTTTAAGAATAACGTATAATAAATCAACCTAACTAAGACTCCTTATAAGTCAAAAAACAATGAAAGAACAAGGGCAGTAGGAGTCAAGCGCGGGAGATGTTGCGCAAATAACATGACTATCGTAGCGTGAAACTTCTTTATTTTACTAAAGCGCTTACATGTTTCGGCTCATTTTTGAGCC
>NW_017257362.1:78216-78560 GCF_001594055.1 Mycetomoellerius zeteki | reverse complement strand
GGTTGTTATGTAATGACGGAATACTTCCGACAGCCTATGATCTTCCGAAGATACATAAGCAGGATTGTCCTTTTCGGATAATAGTGTCCTCGATAAATAGTCCCTTATACTCGTTGGCAGTATTTCTTCATAATATTATCATTAAAACAATTCCTAAAGCGGATAGTTATATCGAAAATAGCTTTAAACTTGTTAAAGAGCTTGATGATAGGCGACTGAGCAATGAATTCCAGTTAATATCTTTAGATGTAGTTAGCCTCTTCACTAACGTCCCCATTGATTACGCGATGGAGTGTATCAGGGACCATTGGCGTTTTATCTCTAAAGATTGCTGTTTGTCGGAG
>NW_017257362.1:73810-77347 GCF_001594055.1 Mycetomoellerius zeteki | reverse complement strand
AGTCGTGTTATTTGCGCAACATCTCCCGCGCTTGACTCCTACTGCCCTTGTTCTTTCATTGTTTTTTATCTTTAAGAATTTTTACGTGTTTTTTTTTCATTGACTTTTACATCACATTAGGATAAGTCTAAGATAAGTGTTCCAATAATTAAATTAATAATAAGGAATTAATAATCAGTTCTTTATTATTATTTACTATTAATTGTTATATATTAATTATTATATCAGTTCTTTATTATTATTTACTGTTAATAATAATGTAAAGCTGATTATTCCTTCTTAATAGTTCAATAGTTCAACTATTGCTTATTAAGCATTAAAAAAGAAATATGAAACTTTGTATTGTCGGTCATTAAAAATACTGACATATATGTATATCTAAAAAATGTTTATTTTTGCATTTAACTGAAATTTCATTGATATATTATATATTATACCATATCATATACCAATAAGCTTTTAACACATGGATTTTCTAAATTTAATTTTCAGTTTTTTACAATCATGATAAAAACATACTTTATATTTAGCTAAATACAGTACAATATTTTTAAAAATTGGAAATGTAGAAACTGTCTTACTTAAAACAGAAGATAAGAAGATAAGTAAAACTGAAACTATCTCTGCGAAACTTGAAAGAAATAATTGTTTTTGCAATAATTTACAATCAAAATGATATGTTTCTATTACTTATATTGATACATATCATTTTGATATAAAATAAGTCATAGTTAACTTGTTTTTAGTTTGCTGTTGACAAGTAACTTTATAATTGCAAATATATTGTTGATTTTTCTATTACTGAGCACATTCAGTTATTGAAACATTTACTTTATATATTGAAAATCGAATCTTAATTGTACAATTTCAGCGATTTTGCTAAATCAGTTAAATTATCTGTCTCGGTGATAACGAACGTAAGTTTAAGACGAGAAAAGTTCACAATTGTGTAGGAATGCTAATGAATGCGGCTCTCAATTCCAAGTCAGTTCACGTCGCACGCCAAATGCCGACTAGCACGGAGCTTCTACTGTGGAAGCGAATCGCATAAAACGAAGGAACGCCTAGAATCTCTGCAACACTTGACTCTGTCTACCAAATGTTTCAAGAGCACATAGAGAGCATCGAATTCAAGATAAAGCAGATATCTATCTACTTTTTGTTTTAGTTCGTTTTCCCACTCCTCACATTCTTTTCCTATTTTTAGTGTAACCTTTTCATCAGATTTTTGTAAAGCAGCGTCTACTTTATCCAATTCTTACAACATAAAAAGTATATATTCTATCTTGCTTATTATTATTTATAACGTTTCAAGATTTAATGATAAATTGATATGGCATTTATCAACAGATAAACGTGATAGATTTGCACTAATCTGGTGGATGTGACAAATAATGTAATTAAACAATAATTTTAAAAAGTTGATTTAGAGTAAATGGATGAGAGAGCTATACTACTATAATGGTAATACATACAACAAAAAGATTGGATTTATGTTACTAATATCAGATGATCAATAGTTCCAAAGTTCCATTTCAATATTGCAGAATCGATAACTTCGCCGTTCCCAGAAATTGAAAATACATAGCGCTACTCTCATAGACAAAAATAGATACAACAAAACCTATGGGTATCTTTGAATAAATTTCTTTTCTAAAGCAGAGACACGTCTTACGTTATAGGTTTGCAAAGTGACGAAATAAAACGACGTGTTGATATCTATTCTGGCCACGTCAGGAAAGCGGAACTGCTTTAAATCGTAAACGTGGTATATAGAATAAGTATACCACAAGGGGAGCCTTTTAAAATGTGGCATCAAGTGCTTTTACGGATGTACGAAAACGGCTTTTAGAACTCTATTAAAATTGTATGAAGGGTCTGCGCTTTCGGATACGGGCATTCTTACGGACTCTGCTATCTCTCCGCCATTAACGTTAAACTGGCACTCGAGCCGGTCTCAATTAATGCTTGACGATAATGTAGACTGGAGAAAGAGTCCGGGCTTTTGTTTCGATGTTCAGCAGACAAAGTGGACAATCGAAGAAAGGAAGGACATCGGAAACTTATAGTGAGAACGTGAGATTTTGTTGACACGCCGACGGCGCCGATAACGGAATCGAAAACAAGTGTGCAGACAGAAAAGAAGAAAAGCTCTTAAAGTAAATGACGTAAGCGAGTGGTCAATCTTAAATTTTCTCTTTATCAATCGCGAGAATAATTTGTCCTCAAGTCTAATTCCTCATGCCCTTTGTACCTTTGCTCCACTACCACAAAACACTGACAAAATTGTCTCGAGCGACATTTGCACTTCCCTTAACAATTAATTGCTTCTTTGTCATTTTCGCAATTGATAGGATCGTTTTCCGCTTATTTTGTTCTGCACCGAAGAAAAGACAAACACTTGAAAATTTCTACATCGGAAGCACGCGACTTCAGATATAAAATGTCTTTCGATACAAACCGTCTTTTGATCACTTTTTCGTAATGCCTTTGTGTTCTCCCTAGTTTTCTCATCCCATTTCCTCCGAAACGAATTTCGCATTAATTTCACGCGTCGAGCTTATATTCTTGAGCGCATCTCGAGTTTCTCCGCTCTTTTGAAAAGATATAGCATTACGACCGGATGAAAGAAAACAGATAAGAGTTTCTGGGTAGGGGGGAAGAAGAGATGAGCCACTTCCGTTACTTCACGATGGCGGAAGCGAGAGCAAGCTGAAAATCTACCATGACCGAAGGATCCAACAACGTCATGGATGGGTACTTCGCGTGCAAGTCAGTGTAAATATCTCCGGCAACATGGAATTTACGCATCCAGAGCTTTTAGGTCGAGGTATTCATATTCAATTCTCTTATATTTAAAATCATTCGAAGTATAGTTTTAATATAACAATAGTCATAAACCAATTATAGAGCGGTATTAACATCTTAATTCCACTGGCACATTGAGACTTTTAAAGAACAGTCCAGGCATAAATTCTTCATCCTAAACTTCCGTAACTTTTCGCTAATTTCCAAACAAAATTTCATTTTCCTTCATACTTTCAATAATATTTTGAAATTTTCATCCTAATTTGGAAATCGTCAAATATTTTGTTGAGAGAACAATTTAACATAGTAATATGTAAATTACTTTTAATATTGCTGATACTTAATGCTTGCATTTAATTGTTAAGTTGGTAGTATTCCAAAACTGCGTAGGTATGAGGTATGCATATTCAATTTCTTTAAAGCCAAAAATTTTTATTTTCCAGAAAATTTTACAAAATTTCCTGATTTTTCTCTAATTTTCCTGACAGTTTTAAATTTTCCCAACTTTTCCCTGATTTCCAGTTTTGTAACAACTTTGCAGTCGTTATTTTGATTGTAAATTTTTAAGAAAACAGAGTAGGCAGAGCTATCGCGTCCTAAAAAAACTTGATGACAACGTGTTTGTATAAGCTCGTCAGTGAGCAGTTGTTTGTTTCGCTGCTAGAACGAATAAAAGTTGTGTCTGTGACCTCAATGATTTAAAAACGTTTGCCTAGCTGCCCCCCCCCC
>NW_017257362.1:66719-73541 GCF_001594055.1 Mycetomoellerius zeteki | reverse complement strand
CAGACATATTCGCCCCTAAGTCGTTTAAAATTGCAAAATTAAATAATATAATTTTTATAATTAATGTACTGTAAGATTTATTGTCATTTTTATTATTTTGTTTTCAAGAAAGCTTGATTACTGTATACTCGTAAAAATCTTCATTTGTCAATGTTTAAATAATTCACTTTTTTGAAGCCAATATTATCATACTATTTTTTTCGAAGTATATATTCCTCCATTATTGTAGCATAAAAGTTATTAATTTTTAACTCATTGATATCACATATCATAAAACTCTTACTCACATTTCAATAAGTGAAAAACAAATAAAATCCTATCTAGTTCTTATCATTAGTAAAAACTTGTTAAAGATTGCACAATAATACAAGAATTTCTTCAGATTTTTACATAATCCAAAAAATAAAAATAAAAAAATATACTGTAGCCCTCAACGACTCAAAATGCTAACCGCATGATCGAATGTTCCACTGTGCCAGTGTGGAAGATGATTACTTAAAGTTCCTGAGTAATCATCACAGTCATATAGAATCTTACATATTTACATGTGCGTTTTATCACTTTTTACGATTATTTACCGACTGCCAGGAGGATAAGCATAGTTTTCATCTATTTTTACAAATGTTTTAAACCGATCTTATCATTTTGTTTTATCCAAATTGTTTTTATTTACAAATGGTACGTAATAAAAATTAACGTGTCATTTCTCGCTTCCGACGTCACGATTCAATATGGTTGTGGTGACTATTCAGGAGCCTTAAGACGGTGTCTTAAAAGACAGGAGTCTTAAAATAAGATCCGACTATGAATACTGGCTTTAGGGCTCAAGAAAAGATATGTGAATTCCACGAATGTTACGAGACCAAATTTACAAAACATGCATATTTTATAATACAATCTTAAGAGAATGGAATATCTCGAATCTGTATATTCGAAACGCTTTGTTCCAAACACAAGCGTGGCAAATATTATTCGACATTTCGTTAAATCTATCGTAAAAAACATTCTACATTGTATATATACAGGGTGATTTTTTTTAACCTGAGGCTTTCAAATATCTCGAAAAATAAGCACAGTAAGAAAAAATGTTAAGAATCAATATTTCATCATTCCGAGGGTGACATACACTGACGTTAAAATCAGCCCCCCCACTACGCCCCCTGGACGGTGAGGGGAGGCAAGTTTGAAATCTTAAATGGGAACCCCTATTTTTTATTGCATATTCGGAATCTTTGGCTAAAAGCACATACGATTTGTCTGAAACATTTTTCTCGATTCATGATAGATGGCGCTGTAATCGACGAAATTCAATTTCTTCGATTTCTCTTACTGAGAACCCATGCTTACGATTCTGCAATGCATTAACAATAAAAATACCACGTTTTCATTGTTAATACTCGAAATTAGTCTTGGCATATGCCAAATGAAATGCCATTGAAAAATATTTTTCAAATAATAATTAGAAAAGAGGCGCGAAGCTCTATTGCTCTTATTTTTAACTTCAGAAACGGTATTTTTGAAACAAAATACCAATTAAGGCAATAAAAAAATAAATATCCGTAATAAATCAGCTCAGTGTTGCGGCTGTGCGTGCCACGAGGAATGAATTCTACAGCGAATAACCCGAACGGAGGTTTGTATCTATTTTCTTTTTCAATTTCAAAAGGTAAGATAAATATTTATCTGCAATAAATAGATATCTGCAATAAATCAGCCTAATTTAAAAAATTTAAAAAAGGGAACAGAAAACTGCTACGTCCACGTCGTTGTTCCTGGGTTACGCTAAAAGTAGTTTCTTGAGAAGTAATTAATGAATAATTAAAAATAATGAGAAGTTTCAAGACTAATTTCTAGTATTAACAATGAAAACGTGGTATTTTTATTGTTAATGCATTGCAGAATCGTAAGCATGGGTTCTCAGTAAGAGAAATCGAAGAAATTGAATTTCGTCGATTACAGCGCCATCTATCATGAATCGAGAAAAATGTTTCAGACAAATCGTATGTGCTTTTAGCCAAAGATTCCGAATATGCAATAAAAAATAGGGGTTCCCATTTAAGATTTCAAACTTGCCTCCCCTCACCGTCCAGGGGGCGTAGTGGGGGGTCTGATTTTAACGTCAGTGTATGTCACCCTCGGAATGATGAAATATTGATTCTTAACATTTTTTCTTACTGTGCTTATTTTTCGAGATATTTGAAAGTCTCAGGTTAAAAAAAATCACCCTATATATACAGGGTGATCCGTAATTCGCGCATTCGGAGAACAGGACATGATACTCTATGCTAAAACAAACAACTTTTTCCTTTAGCAAAATTACGTCCGACAAATAGTTTTTGCAAGAGAGCTTGTTGAAGATAACGAATAAGCGTTCGGATCCATGTAGCGCTCAGGGCCGGCGTGCGCGCCTCACTTGCGTGTACCAGTCCGTGACTAGTATTCATAAATGATAAATAATAATATGTGCTTCGCAAGCGTTCTTCTATTTCAAATATTATACAATTACGTGATTATAGTTAAATAATATCGTTAAACTTAAAGAATAAACTTGAATTTCCTGATCAAGCGAGTACATTTGTAACGGTGATTAAAAATAAAATAAAATTCGGCTAAAGCTACAATAATAAAGTAGACAACACAATTCGTAAGTACTTATGATGTAGGAAGATGTTCTTAGGTTTTAATAATACACTCAGCAGCAAAATTAAATTAATTTTAAAATTAATTTAATTTTGCGAATTGTGTTGTTTACTTTATTATTGTAACTTTAGCCGGACGATTTTACTTTATTTTTAATCACCGTTACAAATGTATTAGCTTGATCAGGAAATTCAAGTTTATTCTTTAAGTTTAACGATACTATTTAACTATAATCACGTAATTGTACAATACAATATTTAAAATAGAAGAACGCTTGCGAAGCATATTACTATTTACGTTTGTCTTTATTTTCAAATTATTATTATGCAAGCAGACAATTTTTTATTCACGTATTACGTGAGAAATAACGGCAGTATTTACTTTATTAAATTTTCATTATTTATGCAACACAATATGGAAAAAGGTCAAGTGACGACATTGTTCATAGTTTTTTCTTATTATTTAAGATAAGATATCTTAAGTACAGTCTTAAGATGTCACAAACTAATCATAACAGAACCGTATGAGCGTCTTAAAAGACATCATTTATGAATATACTAATCACGGACTGGTACACGCAAGTGAGACGCGCGCGCCGACCCTGAGCGCTACATAGATCCGAACGCTTATTCGTTAACTTCAACAAGCTCTCTTGCAAAAACTATTTATCGGACGCAATTTTGCTAAAGGAAAAAGTTGTTTGTTTTAGCATAGAGTATTAAGTCCTGTACTCCGAATGCGCGAATTACGGATCACTCTGTATATATACACATACATGGAATGCAAAATACTGTATATGAATTGCAAAGAATTCTTGTGTACATAAAAATTCTTGTATATTATGCATATGGGAGACCAAGTCTCGTTAGTATGAGAGATAAGTTGACATTGCGTTCCATTTATGTATTTGTGGCAAAAGAAACAATGGAAAAGTTACTGCAAAATATCTCTTTTATAACATATAGGTACTTCTCCCTAAATTTCATTTAAATTTAAACAAAAGTATTATAATAGAAAAAGAAAAAATCTAATTCGAGAGGGGAGGCAAGTAAATTTTTGATCATTTAATAATCTTATATTAATGTCCTTCGGCTTAAAAAAGTAAATCTAAATGATGTATTATTAGTTACAAGAAAAGTGTTTGTTAGTATACAACATGTTATTTTGAGTAACAATAATAATTTATTACAATAAAATGATCAAAATCAGACGTGTGTAGGGATGGGGTACTTTGGCTCATATCATAAGAAAAGGTTAGGTTGAGTTATTGTACCGCACGTGTGAACGTTCATTTACAATTTAACTCTGACAAAACACTTTATATTTAATATTTCTATATTAAAATAAGGTAGAACTAAAATAAAATTTATATTTGTTTTTCTGTAACAACATTTTGCTGTTTGATGATTACAAAATAACTTTGAGAGATACAATTTTTACTAAGAAGTACATATCTACTCTCTAATTTTTATTTCTATTACTTTTCTATTACGTTTTTATTAATTTAATATAGAATTTATCACAAAGGCAATTTATACTGTGATATGTACCAATTTATCCCATATAGTGGAGCAAGTTAACTACAATGCAGCATGTTCGTATTTCATTTATTACAAAGAAAGTATGCAGTGTATAGAACTATTATTAGTATGAAAATGTAGAGAAAAATTCTCTCTATCACACTGATGTATCTTAATCATAATAGTTAATTGTTTAAAAAATCTAATGCCAAAATTGTGAAAACTGTGCCAACGACACCCGGTTTGTGTATCGACCCTACATATTCTCCTCTACATAAGAAATACAAAGAAAAAATACAGAAATGTGAAAATCTCAAATAAATGGTTTACAAATATAAATTGAAGAATTTACTACAACAGAAAGTTAATTTACATTTTGTATATGGCTTTATTGATCTAAAAATTTGAATAAATGTGGATCTGAAAATAATATTGTTCAACCAATTATCTAACAAACTCAAGCATGGTAAACAATGCTATAAAAAGTTTCTTTTTACATTTTAGCAATTAGAATGTTTTATATAATTATTTTAATGATCCAACAAAATTTATTTTCAGATTTGTATCTAGCTAACTTTCTATGTATTCAATGAATCCTTTTCATGTAAAAACATCTAGGACAAATAGAGAGTTTATCACTTATTTATTTCTATCAATATCACATGTTTAATTACATTATGAGTTAACCCATTGTTATAATATAAGCCCTTTAATTAACACTCACTGAGAGAAATGATTTTGTTATAGAAACAAATCAAGGGAAAACAAATGTGATATTTGTTAAGAAAACGATAGATTAGTAACTACGAGAGGCACTATTTATATTTTGAGCCTAATAATAAAAAAACAGTAATTTGTCATTGAAAATCACTTTATTGTTTTTGAAAATTCTCCTTTATAATCTATACACTTTTGCATGCGTTCGAACCACTTGTTTGCACCAATCGACACGAGCATCTTTTTGAGATTTTGTCAGATTATGTGGGATCCAACGAGAACAAACCTTTTTCACGGCTAAATGATCATGCAATATTTTATATATGCTGATGGAACTAACGCCTAAGGTTGTCTCAATCTCACAGTATGTCACATGACGATCTTGCATTATTAGTTTTTGCACAGCATCAATGTTTTCTGACACAACAACTGATTTTGGACGACCTTCACGACTTTCGTCGGTGAGCGAACGGCGACCACGATTAAATTCGTTATACCAGCGTTTCACAGTGACAAAGGATGGGGCTTTATCGCCAAAAGTGGAAGTAAGTTGATCGATGCACTCCTGTCTTGATAATCCACGTCGAAAGTCGTAATAAATCATTGCACGAAAATTTTCACGAGTTAATTCCATTTTTTCGCTGAGACACAATTTTCAAGTGACTGTAAACAATACAAATCGCGCTCAAATAACAAAACATTCTGAAGAAGGTTATGGTCAAAAATGTCAAACTTTCTAGTGGAAACGTCAGATGGCACCTGACAACACTCAGTGTTGCCAAGGTTCAAATATAAGTAGTGCCCCTCGTATTGCAAATTAATTATTTCTCATTCGTCAATGTAACAAATATCTAATTAATAGTACCTATCACTAACAAATAAAAGACTCATACATATACATAGAAGTCGTAGGGTCTCAAATTGTAAATTGACCAATTCTAGTCAAATATTTTCTCTATATTTGATTGATTGATCAGTTTTCTACGATTTAAGATCCCACGATCATCTATGATTTCTGTGACAAACAATTCTAAAGTCTACCCAAAAGATAGGTTAGATTCTTCATATAGTTTGCTTCTATTACTAATAATTGGTTGGTGTAGCAAACTAGTAGCAATCACAACAAATCAATTTTGTTGTCACATATTTACCGATCACTTGTTAAAGGTACTGGTGGCTTGTTAAATTAACAAAATCCTTTCTCTCAGTGCATACATATACAAAATATTTTTCTATAAAATATATATCTATAAAATAATTTTGATATAAAACGTCAAAGAAAATACAAATAAAAAAATAAAACATATATTGAAAAATTTTAATGATTTCGAGATCTGTGCTTTTTAGTAGCAATTTACTACGGATTTACGGAAGTTTAAAAGGGAGTTTAAAGGATTAGATTAACGTTGTCCGAATAGCTTTTGCTGTAAATGCGTACTAACTCCATAGATTAAGATTTATCGACGACCGTTGCGAGCGACATTCAACGAGGTCGAACAAATCCCCGACGGCGGTAAAATTCCAATTAATCGACCGAGCCGCAATTCAAGCGATAATTTCAACTTATTCTTTAGCAAAAATCGATATCTGCATTAATAACTGCGGAAAGAGATCCTGTAAAATTCTTGATTCGTAAATCTTTAAGGGATTATACTACCCAGGCGCACTGAAAAATGAACGTTTTTTTGGGAATTTTTTTCTTGGAAACTATTCAATGGATCATGGAAAATGAAATTTGAGGCTTTATTATACATGTTTTGAGGTATAAAAAAAATTTTTATTGTAACTTTTGATACAAAATGGCGTCTTGGCAAGTGGTAAACGGAACATGTATTTTTTCCAAGGAGCGAATCTGCGTACATCATAACATTCTCCGAACAGCACCTAGAGCAAAAAAAAAAATTTGTCGTTAATCTACATCAGTTTTGCTAGGGAAGTACCCACG
>NW_017257362.1:55744-62648 GCF_001594055.1 Mycetomoellerius zeteki | reverse complement strand
CTTTTGATACAAAATGGCGTCTTGGCAAGTGGTAAACGGAACATGTGTTTTTTCCGAGGAGCGAATCTGCGTACATCATAACATTCTCCGAACAGCACCTAGAGCAAAAAAAAAAATTTGTCGTTAATCTACATCAGTTTTGCTAGGGAAGTACCCACGCTTTTTAAGATTGATAAATAATTAAAATTGTTATTAACAATTTAAAATCTATTTTTAGCGAAAAAATGAAAAAAAAAGTTCAAACTGACGCCAATTTGCAAATTTTCGATAAAAATGTATAATCGTGGGTACTTCCCTAGCAAAACTGATGTAAATTAACGACAAATTTTTTTTTTTTGCTGTTCGGAGAATGTTATGATGTACGCAGATTCGCTCCTCGGAAAAAACACATGTTCCGTTTACCACTTGCCAAGACGCCATTTTGTATCAAAAGTTATAATAAAAATTTTTTTTATACCTCAAAACATGTATAATAAAGCCTCAAATTTCATTTTCCATGATTCATTGAATAGTTTCCAAGAAAAAAATTCCCAAAAAAACGTTCATTTTTCAGTGCGCCTGGGTAGTATAACCCCTTAAAAAGATTTCACGAAGATTTCTTTTAAGATACCTTTTAAGATAATTGTAAGATCGTGGATCTAAATATATTAGGGCTTGTACTTGTCTACTTGTCATAAAAACTTTAAAATATCGTATGAGATACGAATTCATTCAATGTAAAATGATGAGATAAATAGCAGATTATAAAATAGATTATAATATTATAGATACAAATTTAGCATAAGTTAACGCAGCGAAATATCTTTTTTGTTTCCTACACTCAGAAAAAACACAGTGGTAGCAACTATATATAGATGTGATAACTAAAAGTTTTATATTATAATATAGTTGCGGATAAACTATTTTATAGTTGCAGCAACTACTATAAAGTAGTTCATTGAACTACTTTATACTGAACTATTTGAACAACTCTTTATACTATGTAGGGGAGACCGGGGCACAAATTAACAATTCTTGAAAAATAGCTGTAGTTTCAAATCCAGATATTATTTAAATATATTACTTTTTGTAAGTGATAGTATGATCATTTAGCTATTACGTAAGCAAGGATTTATTTTTTTAAATTAGTGATAGATGTTCGACAAGAGACGATTCTGAAAAAACTGTCATATCCCGCATTTGGGGTAAGAATTAACATGCCAGGGGCAGATATTAACACTACCAGTTATTTTGATTTTTTCTAAATAAAAATGTAATATTTTATTTTATGATTCTTTATTTATTTAAAATTAATTAAATTATGTAATCACATCCAAAATAATTATTTGCTTATTACAAAAAATCATATAACCTCTTTAAAATAAAAAAACATTGCACATCGGTTATTCATTATTTATCAAACATATATAGATAGTAATATATTATTATTTATAAACAGAAAAATCGAACTATTCTTATCTGTTAATATATTAATCAGTCTTTGATTTAATAAACTTATATCTTAATTAATCACAGCTACTCATCATCGTCAGAGTGACAATTAATACAGATAAATGAGATAGCGTTACCTTTCACGCATTTCACGTGAGCCTATTGTTTACATAATGTACATTTCTTTTCCATAACTTCTCTTGCAGCTAGTTCATATATTTCCGTGCTCTTCGTCCCTCTGTCTGTCTTTCTTACGTAATTTCTCATTCTAAAAACAGAAAAATAAAGCTACATTATATGTTGTCTGATTTAAATATCATGTTACATTCTTAAAACTAATCGCGGGATAAGTATTAACAGTGTTAACACTTGCCCCTAAAATCTGTTAATACATGCCCCAATATTTCCAATATTTTACGAAATTAATTAAATACATAAAAAACAAATAAAATAATATTTAAAATAACGCAAGAAACTAAAAACAAATTAATATCAGAGTCATATGAAACAAATTACAGGGAAAAATGACAATAAATTTAGGCAAAAGTCAAAATTTAAGCATACGAAAATTTTAGATTACCTGACTAAAATGCAGCACACACACGCCACCTTCTTGCACAACATCCAGCGGGACACTGCGTGTCCTCGGCTAGTGCAGAGCGTTGTATAGAACAAAGAAAGTCTGGAATAAAACATCTAGAATGGATAGTATTTTCAAAAATTGAGTGTTAATACTTACCCCTGTTAATTTTAGCCCCGGTCTCCCCTACATTAATTCTACATATGAACTTGTATATCTGTCACCTGTACAATTACCGCTACTATGTTTCTTTTTCGAAGTGTTACTTTTACGTGTTTATACAATTAAATGTAGTAAAAGTATAACCTTAATCGATATTTAAGTCCAGTAGACTCAGATATTTTTCTCAACACGGAGAGAATTTTTTCTTAGAGTTTACCCTGAATATATGAACCTATGTGAACCCGACTTTAAGAAAAACAATTTTTTTTATATGCATTGGATAGAGCTAAGTTTGTACCCAATTGTACCACGGTTCTTTTCGTTTGTACTTCAAGGGGTTGAAAGAAAAAAAAATTTTATTTAATGTTAGCACCTCATTTTGAGATATTGAAATTTTCCAAATGCCATTAGATTCAGAATCGTTTGTACCCGTTTGTACCGCAGTTCGTTTCGTTTGTACCCTTAAGGGAGTGATTTTCCAAAACGGGTTAGAGCTAACTTCGCCAATTTTTAAGATATCTTAAATCTGTAAACGGGTGCTGTTTCTGCATCGCTTGTAGACGTTTGTACCACCATCGGTTTCGTTTGCACCCTCAAGGGGGTGATTGTACCGATTTTTCGAAACAGGGGTTAGAACTAACTTCGCCAATTTTTAAGATATCTTAAATCTGTAAACGGGTGCTGTTTCTGCATCG
This sequence comes from Mycetomoellerius zeteki, assembly GCF_001594055.1. NCBI lineage: Eukaryota > Metazoa > Arthropoda > Insecta > Hymenoptera > Formicidae > Mycetomoellerius > Mycetomoellerius zeteki. The sequence goes on along the minus strand of NW_017257362.1, from coordinate 59,780 downwards.
CTTGTAGACGTTTGTACCACCATCGGTTTCGTTTGCACCCTCAAGGGGGTGATTGTACCGATTTTTCGAAACAGGGGTTAGAACTAACTTCGCCAATTTTTAGCGAATAATGCGCAATCTGTAGATCCGGGTTCAATCCTGCCTGCGCCCATATACTTACACGATTTTTCGCGTCTAAGGAGCCGAAAAAGACTCCACCTGGTGATTAAAAGACCTTTAATCACCAGCGCCGTTCGGATTCGGCGTTAAACTCTAGATCCCATATAATGGTGGATATACGGAATCCGCTAGTTGGAAATTCAACAATAGCTAAAAATCTAATTCCGAAAGAAATCCATCGTTATGTAAACATTATGAGAGGTACGTCCTGTCCCCACTTCCGGATGCTACGCCATTGAATAAATGAAAAATAAGATATAAAACATGTACGAATCATAAAACATGTTTAAAGGTATAAACGTCTACAAGCGATGCAGAAACAGCACCCGTTTACAGATTTAAGATATCTTAAAAATTAGCGAAGTTAGCTCTAACCCCTATTTTGAAAATTCGGTACAATCACCCCCTCCTTGAGGGTGCAAACGAAACCGACGGTGGTACAAACGTCTACAAGCGATGCAGAAACAGCATTCGTTTACAGATTTAAGATATCTTAAAAATTAGCGAAGTTAGCTCTAACCCGTTTTGAAAAATCGATACAATCACTCCCTTGAAGATACAAACGAAACGAACTGCGGTACAAACGAGTACAAACGATTCTGAATCTAATGGCATTCGAAAAATTTCAATATATAAATGGGGTGCTAACATTAAATAAAATTTTTGTGTCTTTCAACCCCTTGAAGTACAAACGAAAAGAACCGTGGTACAATTGGTACAAACCTAGCTCTATTTAATGCATATAAAAAAATTGTTTTTCTTAAAGTCGGGTGCCAGGTTCACATAGGTAAAATATGACAGTCATGGGACAATAGTATTTCGAAAAATTTTAATGTAAATCTCTCTCATTCATTAATAAAACTACAATAAAGTATAAAATAAGTTTGATCAATTTTACTGAAGTGCATGGTAAAAATCTTTAAAATATTGTATTGTACCACAATCACTATATTTTCAGGGTAAATTTTAAAAGAAAATTCTCTCCGTGAACTGTATTGTAAAAAATTGCTCATAACAAATGTTTTTCACAATCTTACATAATTTTAAATTACAATCTTATAATCTTTCCTTGAATTTTAACCTTAAAAATAAAAAAATCATTTAATCACATTAAGACACATTGATTCAAAACTGGATTCAGTGAGTGAATATCGATTAAGGTTGATATTATGTCCTGCGTGTTTATAGAATTAAATGTAGTAAAAATTTAATATTACAAAATAAATACCTAATGATTTCCATGCATATACACGGTGGGCCATTTTACGGGACCCACCCAAATTTCTCCGTCGGTAAGGCAGATACAGAAAAATAGTTTAGACAAAACTTGTTCAGGACAATGGGGATCATTTATCTGTGTTAATGATTTTGACCTTCAGGTCGATTTCCAAGGTTATTTGAAGGTCAAGGTCATTTTTTTTAATGGAATTATATGAATTTTTTTACATTATATGATTCCTCTAATTATTATTCTGCAGATAAAAGTATTAGGATAGCGATATCAAAAAATCAATAGTTTACGAGATATTTTATATTTCATTGTGGCACATATTGACATAAAATATTAAATAACTCGTAATCTATTAATTTTTTTATAATCGTACCTTAATACTTTTATGAACAGAATAATGAGATGAATCAATTGGTGGAAAGAAAACACATAGTTGCTATTTAAAAAATTATCCATTTTGTTGCGTACATATTTTTTTAAAGCATGAATAGGGTAGGGCGGGGATAGTTGAGCCACTTTTTCTTTAAATTATTATAAATCTTCACACAATTATGATAGACTAATGGTAAATGCTTTAAAACGTTGCATGTTTATCTACCTCAACAATTAAGTACTTATAAACCCTTAATATATCTCGTAAATTAGAAAGAAATTACGTTAATTGCAAGGATGCAAAGTGGATCAATATGCCCCACCAATGGGGTATATTGGGCAACTCTGAAGGGCAAGTTGAGCCATGAAGGTAATTAAGGTGTGTATTTAGGTATGAAGTAAGGATGTTAATAAAATTAGGTTTATTCAATGCGTTTTTGCACGAAATGAATGAATCTGGCAAAAAAGAGTGTCCCGCGAACCAAGATATTAATTGTTAAAGTTGACAGATATTCAGGTTATGAAACCTGTCATATCGATGGTTATACAAATGGTTATATATATTATAAAAGGTTATACAAATTCTGTTTTATAAACAAATTCTCTACTTTAGAAACAAATTCTCTACTTTAGAAACAAATTCTCTACTTTAAAAATACAAATTCTCTGTTTTAAAAATACAAATTCTCTGCTTTAAAAATACACATTTTCTGCTTTAAAAATAAATTATTTTATATATAATTTTTTTTCTGCGGTAGAGAATTTGTGTAATGGAAGCAGAAAATACTTATTTTAGTTTCACTTACACGTTCTCGTGTCTCTTTCTGCTTCATTGATGTAACAGATTTCCTAACCTATCGTCAACTTTAACGATTAATGTCTCGGTCCGTGGATCAGAATAACAGTTTTTTTACCAGATTCATTTATTTCGTGCAAAAATGCGTCGAATGAGCTTAATTTTATCAGAGGTAAGAAGGCTAAACTTAACAATTACCGAAAGAATATATTTCAATGTATAAGCGGGATTAGTTGGGTCACTTGACCCAACAGTCCCTTACCGATGTCGGCTCAAATATGATTTTATAACAACAAAACTGTAAATCAAATAACAACTTTCATGTTGAAATTACAAAGTATACTAATAACTTGTAATAAAAGAGTATATTTGGTTTCTTTTAAATGTTTCAATTATTACGTAGACCAAAAAGAATACTTACGTAATGACTTTACTTTCACTACACAAAACTAAAAAAGCTGTTATATCTTTCGACTGACGGTCGAGCGAAGACGGGCGTACTCAGCGCAGTAATCTGCATCTCCGTGCTTGTCTGATGCAAGAGTGACGTGTTTGTACACGCCTCGGTTACCGATATATTTAACGTTGACCAATGTGCCCCTATGCTCATATAGCCCCGCTCTACCCTATAATTCCATTTAAAAAAATGACCTTGACCTTCAAATAACCTTGAAAATCGACCTGAAGGTCAAAATCATTAGCACAGATAAATGACCCTCATCGTCCTGAACAAGTTTTGTCTGAACTATTTTTCTGTATCTGTCTTACCGACGGAGAAATTTGAGTGGGTCCCTTAAAATGGCCCACCGTGTATATGTGATTACATTTGCAAACGCTTTAGTTTCACTTAAAAAAAAATTTCTTTTGCTTGTATACTTATGTAGGGGAAACCAGGTTTCGTTGGCACAAGAGATAAGTTAGCATTGCGTTCCGTTTATGTATTTGTGGTAAAAGAAACAATGGAAAAGTTACTGCAAAATATCTCTTTTACAACATAGGTACTTCTCTCTAAGTTTCATTTAAATTAAACAAGTATTAAATAGAAAAAAGAAAAAATCTAATTCAAGAGCAGGCAAGTAAATTTTTGATCATTTCATAATTTCATATTAATGTCCTTTGGCTTGAGAAAGCAAATCTATAATAAATGATATTATTAGTTAAAAGAAGTGTTAGTATACATACGTTATTTTGAATAATCTAACAATAGTAATTTATTACAATAAAATGGTCAAAATCAGACGTGTGTAGAGATGGGGTATTTTGGCACGTCTATTAAGCTGGCACAGCCACTTCAGCACAATCAAACGCGACCTATATCACATTTTTTTGCTATTTTTTGCTAATTTTTTGCTCTATTCCCGATTTTTTTGCTCCAGCCGATTCGCTAAAACCCATGGCTGTGCTAGCTTAAGAACAAAGTTAGCACAGCCACAAAGAAAAAAAGCAGCAAATGAAAAATCAAGTACATATTCTTGAAG
>NW_017257362.1:42989-54242 GCF_001594055.1 Mycetomoellerius zeteki | reverse complement strand
CTTCAAGAATATGTACTTGATTTTTCATTTGCTGCTTTTTTTCTTTGTGGCTGTGCTAACTTTGTTCTTAAGCTAGCACAGCCATGGGTTTTAGCGAATCGGCTGGAGCAAAAAAATCGGGAATAGAGCAAAAAATTAGCAAAAAATAGCAAAAAAATGTGGTATAGGTCGCGTTTGATTGTGCTGAAGTGGCTGTGCCAGCTTAATAGACGTTATTTTGTCTCATATCATAAGAAAAGATTAGGTTGACTTATTGTATCGCACGTGTGAACATTCATTTACAATTTAACTCTGACAAAATACTTTATATTTGATATTTCTATATTAAAATAAGGTAGAACTAAAATAATTTATATTTGTTTTTCTGTAACAACATTTTGCTGTTTAATGATTACAAAATAACTTTGAAAGATGCAATTTTTACTAAGTACATATCTACACTCTAATTTTTATTTCTATTACTTTTCTATTACGTTTTTATTAATTTAATATAGAATTTATCACATAGGCAATTTATACTGTGATATGTACAATTCGCCCCACATATTGGAACAAGTTAACTACAATGCAGCATGTTCGTATTTCATTTATTACAAAAAAAGTATACAGTGTATAGAACTATTATTAATATGAAAATGTAGAAAAAGATTCTCTCTATTACATTGATGTATCTTAATCATAATAGTTAATTATTTAAAAAATCTAATGCAAAAATTGTGAAAACTGTGTCAACGAGACCCGGTCTCCCTATAGATCTGTTATCTACAGGGTGTCTGGTAACAACCGCAAAATATTTCGTGCGTGGGTAGAACAGACTACACTGAGTCGAAAAGTCCTGTATCATTTTGCGGTGTCAACAATAGTTACGGAGATATTAACGTTTAAAGATAACCGAATAAGAGCGTCTGGCCGGCCTATTGCTATCGAATACACCCTGTATAACTGAACTAATATACACTTTTGAAACTTAATATGAAATACTCGTAGATAAATATTTGATATCTGCTAAAACGAGAAAAAAGTTCTAGTACAGTCTAGGAATAAAAGACAAATCTTATCTGAGGTCATAGTACCTTCCTTTAAAAAAACAATTTCAAAAAGAAACGAGAAAGACGCGTTATACTAATCCCGTATATCTCGAGAGGAGAATTCTGAAAAGAATATTGTCCGAGGGACAGGAGAGCTTGCGATATCTTTCACATTATGAACATTACCTTTGATAATGGCAAGAATTAATCACGTCCCTTTTTTCATACCCGTCCCCCCGAAATTATTTCTAGACAATACCTTTGTCAGAGCTCGGCCCCATTCATTGGATCAACCCTCACGTCCTCGCCTCACCTAGAACACAGAATGTTGTATCCGTAATTAATACGCAGACCATTTATGTAATTAAGAGAGTGCGACCGACAATATGTGTTACGAAGTAGCCAATTATGACATAGATACTATCTCGCATCCAAAGTATCTTGTATTACATACTGTAAAATTATGCAGAATTTTAAAAACCCGTGGGATTCTATGCTTTTTACATTTAATATTTTCCTTATATAAAGCTGAAAACGTACGATTATTCTCTTAAGTCTTTCATAATAAAACTTTTTACATTTGAATGAGATTATGAAAGTGACTTCCTTTGGAAAACGCGAAAAATCCTACTAAATTTCTTTACCGAAATCTTGCTTCTTCAAAAATTATTTAAAAAAATTGTCAGCATGAAAATAATATTTCACATTCTAGAAATTAATAAATAAATACTTTCATTATTATTTAATTTCAACGTGCCGCGTATTTAATTTAATATCTTTACTACTTTTTAATCGAAAGTAATATAATTTAATCGCGCAACAATCTCGCGTCAAGCCTTTTATTCCACAATCTTCTTACGTAAAAACGTTTGAATAATACATTCCAAGAACATAGCGGATGCGTGTCTCAAGGGACTTCTTGTGTTCACTATTTCTCTTTAAATCCAGGAATAATAGAGCACGCAAAGTGCAAACACGACCACGAGCCGTCGTTGCTTTGTGTCTGCAAACCACAAATATCTACATCTCTACGACGCTGGAAATCCCACTGAAGAAACTTCACGATATGTTCGCATTCATTTACAAACTTAGAAGTTCTCGATTGTCGAGACGGTCTTTAGAAAGAAAATTTTGTTTCCAAAATGCCAATTGTATTTCACTAATTCGATTGGCGAATCGTCTTTACTATTATGACTATGTTCCACAACAAGCTTCATCTTCAAGAGACCGAAATTCCTAGCGGGACTAAGTGTATACAAACTCATGGATTGCTTGCAGCTGTTGCGATACCAAGGCCGCATTTATGTGGGAACTAATCAAGAGAGGGTTCCCATGAAATAGTTGTTTAAAAATATTTTGAAATACTATTACAGTAATATGATTCTCGTTAAAAATAAATATCTCTCGATATAAATAAATAATATTTTAACGAATTTTTGCATTCTAACGTATTTTAGCGATTCTAAATCTGCCTACTATTTTTGTCATCATGATCAAAGAAACTTCAAAAATGTTCATAAGCAAAAGAGATAAAAATAGATAATAAAATTATTCTACTAGCAATTAAAGTACAAATAAAAAAATTATTTATAATATACTATATACAAAATAAATAAATATTAAACTTCTTTTTCGAAAATATTATATATGATAGAATATTTCTATTTGCATTTTTAAATTTTGCTCCAGATTATCGAAACTATTTAATGTTATTTGATATAAATAAAAAAAGCTTTTTGCATTTGTCATAATTTTAAAATCTAGTATTTTAGGAATTTATCACACGAAATAGCGCGAGCAAAGACAGATATGAATACTCTGATATAATAAACTGTTTTTCTAATGACAGAAGGGTTAAATCCTAGTTTCTTGTATGCGCAAAGAGCACATAGTTTCTGGAAAGCTTTGTCGGAAGGAGGTAATACTTGTTTGGTGAGTTACTCTGTCCAGCTGGGAGAATCCTAGAGTTCGATCAAACATTTATATTGGACCGCACTGGGTGCACCGGATCTCTCTGAGTGGGAATCGAAGAGCAGCTTTGCCGTTTTTGCTGGCATACGAGGCTCGTCAATACTCCAAAGCAAATACACCTAGCTTAAACCTAGTCGTCGTTCATTAGAGTATAGCTACGTGAATCGAGCTGGTATACGCAGCTGAGAAATGCTTAGTTCGTTGAATTATCATGACAAATAAATCACCCCTCGAAACTTCCTGCCTCTCTAATGCGTGCAAAATCATATTTAGGTTGGAATACTGACGAAACATATAATGCGCGCTTCTGAGCAATCCTTACAAGTTATTGTTCGCGTTATTCTGCCGAGTAAACTTTGTGCACTGTCGCTCATTCTAAAGACCTAAACGGTGCCGCGATGTCGTAATTTAATTTTATTGTGATGTTCAATATGTTAAACAACGAGACAAATAAATAAACAAATAAATTGAAAAATTACGCAAAAACATTGACTCTCAATTATTGCTAATAATTGTATTATTACTATAGCAAAATAATGTATGTATAATAAGCATGTGCAGGATTTAATATCATATATTAATACTAACAAAAAGTCTATCATTATCAACTAATTTGCTAGTTTACGTAAATATATAGAATCCACATATATAAAAATGAGTGATTTTTTTTATCATAGATATTGAGTTCCATAATTAGTTTTATAATAGTGGAGTGTTCTTTTATATATTTATATATATAACGCGAGTTCATTTGTATTAATAATATTGTGACGGACATGATTTTTGTCTCTGTTCCTGGATAACTTTTTTATCTGTCTACTCTGTTCAAGGCAGGATTTGTTTTCGAGAATCTTTAAAGCAAATTGTCTTATTTTGTACACATTCCACTATATAATTACAAAACCACTATGATCCAAGGTAGACGCAGGCAATGACATCTTTTTGTCTTCAGTACAAGGATTAAATTCTCTCTGGATGGATATTAAATGAGCGATTACCGCATAAAGGTGACGTGGGCGGCGCATCTTGTATGCCTGCGTAAGGATTATTATTCAATTCCGGTAAAGGCATAATCTCAGCAAGAGACTAGAGACTATTTACACAATGTCGATATTAAATTCTATTTTTGTAAGTCCGACAAACTCCGTGAGTCTACATAATCGATATTTCGTTCGCGAAACGAAGAAAAAAGAATTTACCGCGAAGGGACAGATGGTATATACGATACGCGATAAAATTTTCTCGTTCGTTCGCTTGTCGGTTTCAATTTCGTGTAATTAACGAGATGGGATTAGCGACGGAATGGCAGAGAGTGGAAGAAGGAGAAAACCGATGAAAAGAGTGAACTGGGGAGACAAACGTCCAGATTAGATTTTGAGGATTTAATTAAACGAGCGATGACTCCGAAAATTTAACAACTTTTGCATTTCTCTTTTTTCCCTACCACACATTTGAGTTTAACGTATCTTTTCGTATTTTGTTATGTTACAGTACCTACATATGAAGCATCCATCAAAAGTGACTATTCACTTTTATTTTTTAATCAAATGAAGATATAAATTTAAAATTTTACATTGTTTTAATTAAATCTATCTTTGAATTTAGAAAATAAAAATGGATTATTAATTAACACGTATATTAATAAAAAAATGATTGCTATTATTATAACTTAACTATAATTTATAATCGGTACCAATTATATGTATTTCTTTGGAATGTATATTTTACTAATAATAATTACTAACAATAATAATAATAATTTAGTAATAATTTTTGGAATATTTAAATATACATTTATTGTATATTTTAGAACTATAAATATAACTTATTGCTAATTATAGTCCATTCATATAGTACCTAAGTCCATTCATCCAATGGCATTACAATTCAAATCGAACCCGGGCCTCTTTTAGATGAGGTTTCGAAACAGTTTTTTTCCAGAATTAAGTTGTTAGTCTAATGTTCGAGCCCCAACGATGCATACTTGTATCTACTGATATCTACTGATGGGATCTACAGCTTAACGCCAAATCCGAACAGCGCTGATGATCAAAGGTGACGATATTTTCGGCTTCTTAATGCGAAATGTAAATGCAGGTGAGATTGAACCCGGACCTACAAATTGCGAGTCAATCGCACCGAGCAGCAAGTCACTCGACGTCTCAACATTATAGTTATAGTAATAACTATAAAAATGACACTCCTAATTATTTTACCATGCAATTATAGTTACAAATACAGAACACTTTTTTCTTGGTGTGGCTGCGTAAAAGTAAGATGTATTATATCGAGGTGCAGTCTCAGGCATTTCCTTTGCATTTTAAATTCCGATTTAACATCGATTCAAGCATATACCTATTGCATTTTGAACTCGCAGATCAAGAGAGAGAATTCAGTTAATATCCGGTACGATCGTATCTCCTTCAGTCAAGAACAATCGAGACGAAGATATCGGAGACTGAGGAAATCAAAAGCACCATTGTAACATTGATCTGATCATCAAATGAATGTAGGTACACAGAATTTCTTTGTGCCAATGTCACTAAATTTTACATTATTCAAAAAAAAGTAATGTTAAAATTGATTTATTACGTTGGTTTTCTTCCTCGCTTTCTGCCTTCAAGACACGCAAGCACATTTTATTTTGAAAAGACAATGAAATTTCTTGGCTCGCGAGCAATATTTTAATTTTCATATATCTTATACGGCTGGGCTGGACTTCGTGTTTTCATATTTTGAAGAATATACGCTCTTTACATTTTATGACGAATATCGTGGCCATGTTTGCCGACTATTTCTTCCAACACTCTCGTCGATATTCATGTCTTCCTGTTGTCGATATTGGTAGCCACACGGGTGCTCTCACGGGTGAACAAATATCGGCGAAAATAGAAATGCGAATCGACGAAACGAGAAATTTACATTTTCTCTAGATTGAACAGCGAATATCTGAAGTTTTCGAAGCTCTAGTATCAACTTCTACAAAATCAACTCTAATCATTTATACATTGTTAACTGAAATTCTTGTTGTTAAAATAAATGAATGATAAAAACATGTTTTTGATTCTTTAGATCTAGAAAGCATCTTTTTTAACTTTTCAAAAACAACAATTTTCTTTTTCATTGTGTGATACAATATATAAATATTATAAAAAAAACTACCGCGAAACTATGCGTGTTTGAAATAATACTCGAAAACAGTAAAGTTCTAATCCAGAATGAAACTCGCTAACAATTTGTCCGTTCCATTTACAAATGCATCGATCGAATGAATAACCACGATTGCTCTGTTAGGTAGATTTCGGAGCAACAAGTCTCGCGTGATTCGTTACATAGATAGATTTCAAATGATCCAAGCATATAAATCTTGATAAATAATTAACTTTATCGAAACGATTTATTTCAATATTGAAAGAAATTCATATGTCTACAATTATATTTATAACAGAGTCAATTCATTGATAACGAGATATCGCGAAAAAGAGCGTAACATTTAAATTATATCATAATTTATAATTATATTTACATTTTCACGAGTTACAAATTGGAAGTTAGCTAAATGCAGAACCAGTAGACTGAATTTTTATACTTCTCTTGTTTCGAATGTTGCTGTTTAACACTGCATTTTACGCTTTGACTTTGAAATACCATGATAAAGTATGATGGCAATTATTGCGTAAGCCATACAGAATAGTAGTACACGAACGTTTTAAGCAGGTTAAATAATTCATGATGAGGCAACGGAAGATCCGATACGAAAAGCACAGTGGACACCTAATTATGGTGGGTTTAGAGATTCAGTCATTGTGACCGCCTGGGCCCAAAACGCTTATGTTGCTACAAATCCCAAGTCTCATTATGAAGATCGATATCATGGGTTCTGACCTATTATTGTTTACACGTAATATACACGCAATGTACATACATTAAATTACGCATGAAATCTCAATTTCATCCGTAAAAGGAACTTAATCGTTCAAAATTGTCTCAGTCACATTGTTCATGATGCAATTCACACAGATAGAATCACGACTAATCATATAAATAATAACTGAATAACATTATCAACAAAATAAATCCCGAATTTTGAAACGCGTGCCACAATCCATTCGTCGTTTCAGTTTATAATAGACCTTTATGAAATATTAACTTTATATTAAACACTTGTTCTGAATCTTTCCTTTTATGACCACGATTTTTAAGGCCATTTATGTCTGAAACATATATTTGATGAAAGTGAAAAGAAATTGCGAGAAAATACAGCCAGTTAATTAATTGCTTAATTTAATGTTACACTGAAAATAAAATATATGCCAATTTTGACAAATATTTAGTTCAATACTGTCAACAAAATATTTATTAAATATAAAGATATATTTATTTGAAACAAGAAACATTAATTTGATTTAACAATAATTCTTTTTACTGAACAAATATTTATTTACTGTAAGTAAATGTTTAGTTGGCAGTTGAACTAGTAAATATTTATTAAAATCGACTATATTTTTTTCAGTGTACCTACTCATAAATTATATATAATTTGTTAAAATTTAATTTAAAATAATTCGAAAATCTTTCTAAAAATGAAAATGTTATTGAAAAAATAGTAATAGCACATAAAGCCTAATAATATAATATATAATATGAAATTTAAAAAATGTACATCTATATATTTAAAATTTTTTTCTCGATTTGTTTTATATTTTGTTTTTTTAACTTATTTTATATCAATTATTCTTTGAGAAAATGAAATATAAATGAACAATGAACAAATTAAGTGATATTTCGCGGAAAAAATCATTTTCATAACCTCACATTAATCAAATATAAAAAATTTCAAGGTAAAAAGAGATTAGAACGACGTTTTCAGCTTCAATATTGCAGATATTAAATTTTGTAAATAATAATATTCATTTTTCTTATTCCGCTTCTCTTTTCCTCCATCTCTCCTCTTCTGAATATGTGATCTATATAACATCATATTCAATCTTAAAATTATGAAAGACTATAAAAACTTGATAATTTTTTACATTTCGTTTTGCTATAACTTCATCTCATTGTGAAAAAAAAGTTATAAATATTTTGTAAAACTTAAGGCATGTTTTTGTGAATCATATCTCTTTAACATATATGTAATATTTGAGACTATTGAAAAAGATTTCTATAAAAGCGTTTCGTAAAAATAAACTTAATATCTTCAGAATTCAATATTTCGTTTGCGACGATGCAATAATTATTATGAATTCGGTTATTAATCGATGTTTCATTTTTATTTATTATTAAAGAAAATCATATCAGTACAATCAGTGCGATTTACTTTTACTGTGAAATTGAAATTCAAGAAGAGAAAATAGACTCGTATTAACTTTCATTATTACGAAGAAAAATAACTTGTTCCAAACATTTGTTGCAGTTTTCGTTTCATTTTAGCATCTTTAAATTAAAGAACAATTGACATAATACGAGAAAAAAATTGAAAAATGCAATATAATGTCAATGATGAGCATTACGATTACATAAAGAAGAGAGGATTAATGTCAAGTATAAATCTGTAAAGCGCCTTTATGACGAATATAAAAAATAGGGAATTACTCTCCTTCTCTTGGGTGTTGTTAATATCCGATGTCGCATCAAGATTGTCTGGAACGAGCGATGCTCGATGTGTCGGGCAAGGAGGAACGTGGACCTTGATGACAGAATCACCCGAATGGGCGGAGGGGATCAATGAGAATGGCGACGCCCGTCCGGGGCGCCGATGCCTGGCTACGCGTCGCGACGCTCCTCGGATTCTCGCACGCTGCGCAAACATTTGTTGTGGAAAGAAGGTCGAGAGATCGAGTCCACAGAGATCGGCTCGATAACTACACGCTCACAACGAGATAAAAGCGTGTCTGTCGAATTAAACCGTAGTCAAAGTAAAATTCGCCAGCGAATCGAGCAAGATGCAACGAGGCGTAATCGATTACGATAATCCCTGCGATGTATCGTTTATCGAAATTTCTGCACGCGCACAAGCAGCGTGCACGAGATGCTCGCGATATACTTCGCTTATATTTACGTCGTCGAGCTGCGCTGCGTTCTAATTCATTCGCATTGGACCGCGATGCAAATTGCAAGCATGCAAATGGCAACAAGATAGTCGCGTGCGGCGATATACCCGTCCGATGCAGAAGTAAATCGGTAGTATAGGAACAATCTCGCATAGAAACGCGACGAGGTGGGACAAACGTAGATTACGCGCCACTCTTGTCTATATTGCACTTTATTCATCGACTGCCGATTGTTTCTGCCAATTGCGAGAGCCCTTGTGCGAATTTCTAATCCCATGGATTTCCCCAAGCGAATATCGTTACGCATCGATACAACGCGTATATTACGCGCAGCTTAAACGCAAAAGCCATCCGTGGGCGGAATGTAATCGCGATGCATAAAAGCAGGACGCACGTAAGAAATGGCATAACTCAAAAATAGACGATCTATAATTCGTGAAAGAAAATGCTATCAATATCGTCGTGTATTCCAATATATGTAGCTATCGTAGTTTCTTCAACATTTCCCATATGATATATAAAATACAGATAGAATTCTGTTCTAAAATCTATTTCATATCATGTAAGTTTTCTAAAGTAAGAGATAAAAATTTAACAAGATGGAAATAAATTGTACGAGAATTGGAAAAATGAAATTTTGCTTTCCACCGTGTAAAACCTATATTGAATGTTGAGATAAATATATGTACATAACTTGAATTCAGTAAATACAAAACAACCGGTTTTTAAAAGATCACGCGTACCTTTAACAGTGTTATTCTGAAAAAAATGTAATTTTAAAATTCATCTTGCATCGCGTAAGTTTTCTATGGTAAAGTCACAGATGAAAATTTAAGGAAATGATAATAAATTGTATGAGAATTGGAAAAATGAGATTTTACCTTTTACTATGTACAATCAATATTTAATGTTAATATAATTATGTAATATATGTAGGGGAGACTGAGGCAAGTCGTGTTACATTGGGTAAGTTGTTACAGTTAGTTTTTTTAGTTGCCAGGCAAGCACATTTTTAACCCCTGTGAAGCTAGCAACCCATAATTAAAAAAAATAATTTTTTTTGAGAGTTCTGAATAGATTTGCAATAGTTCCAGAGTTCCTGATAGATTTAAGAAATAGTTCCGGCCATTAAAGCCATAAAAACGCGATTTAAAAAATGGGGGGCTAACTTCACGCAGCCCCCCATTTCCGAAAAAAATCATTTTTTTTTAGAGTTCTGGATAGATTTTCAATAGTTCCAGAGTTCCTGATAGGTTTAAGAAATAGTTCTGTCCGAGAGAGAGAGAAAGTAAAAAAAAACGTCATTGAAAAACCCGAAATTGACACATAAAAAACAGCCATAACTTTGAAAGTATTATTTTTACACAAATTTCTCATTAAGATATTTTATAGAACTCTGCGGGGGCTACCCAGAACTCTCGACAGAACTGTCAGAAGTCTTCAAAAAATTTTTTGCTCGTCTAATTTCGAAAATGGACATCTATAATCGCTCGTAACTTCTTCAGTTCAAACTTTACGGATTTTCGTCATTAGGATTTTCGACAGAACTCTGCGGGGGCTACCCAGAACTCTCGACAGAACTGTTGTATATAATTGTTGAATATAAATTTGTTAATATACATACTTTTTTTATATATAACAGTATGACCGCGAAATTATAAATACAACTACATTTTTTAATTAATATTCCTGTGCCGAATAAGATCCAACATTAAATACTCGAGGTTTTTTTATCTCTATAAAGCTAGCAGGATCAAATCAGCAAAATCAAATCGGACCTATTAAACCTTTTTGGACCTATTGGTACTCATTTTATACTAATTTGTACTCTCAATAAAATTTTGTTTTCTGTGCTGTTCTGAAAAAAAAAACCGTTGCCCTGCTAGCTTAAAGGGACCCAACTGTTTCTCTCTGATTTCGATAAGCGTTTAGTATAGTGTTTCACAGACAAAAATAAGCGACACGATTTTTTATACGTACACTTTTAAAAAGCGAAACACTCCTTCGAACCCTCCTAAATCAGTTTTTTCTTCTATATACAGGGTGTCCCGAATTTTTTTGCCAATCACTTTTGTGTAGGTAGAGCGGACTATGAGTTGAAAAGTCCTCTACCATTTTGCAATTTTCGCAATAGTTAACAAGATATTAATTACTAAAAATATCGGTCTTGAATAATTTTTTACTCAAATACTATTAACTTTACA
>NW_017257362.1:39885-42829 GCF_001594055.1 Mycetomoellerius zeteki | reverse complement strand
AATTAATATCTTGTTAACTACTGCGAAAATTACAAAATTAAAAAAAGAGGACTTTTCGACTAAGTATAGTCCGCTCTATCTACACAAAAGTGATTGGCAAAAAAGTTCGGGACACCCTGTATAAGCGAAAATCTCCGAAACTGTAAGAGATAGTAAAAAATGTTTGAAATGAAAGTTGCGTGGTTTCAGAAGTACTTTACAATAAAAATAGGAAAGAAATTTAAAAATATTTTTAAATTTATTCTCACCGCTTGACTCTACTTTTTTAATTTTAATTTTGTTTATGATAATGTAAAATATTTTAAGATGTATTCAATCGTGTGTGATAAAGTTATTTTCTAAAGAATCATTTTTGAAAAATAATTAAAAATGTCTCTATACGCTCGCCATTCACACTCGATTCTTAAAGCACCACGAGCGTATTGAGATGTTTTTATTTCTCAAAAATGATACTTTAGAAAATAAGTTTATCACACATGATTGAATCTATCTTAAAATATTTTTCATTTTCAAAAAAAAAGTCAAAATTAAAAAAGAAGAGTCAAGTGGTGAGAATAAACAAATAACCAAATTAAAAAAAATTTTTTTTATCTTTTATTCTTAAGTATTTCTAAAACCATGCAACTATCATTTAAAATTACTTCTTAGTATAGTAATATAGTAATTTCTTAGTATTTCTTACAGTTTCGGAAGTCTTTGCTTCGAAAGAGAAAAACCGATTCACTTCGAAAGGGCGTTATCCCATAAAAGGAACATACAACAACAGTAAAATATCGAAAATCCTAATGACGAAAATCCGTAAAATTTGAACTGAAGAAATTACGCGAGCGATTATAGGTATCCATTTTCGAAATTAGATGAGCAAAAAATTTTTTGAAGAATTCTGACAGTTCTGTCGAGAGTTCTGGATAGCCCCCGCAGAGTTCTGTCGAAAATCCTAATGACGAAAATCCGTAAAATTTGAACTGAAAAAGTTACGAGCGATTATAGGTGTCCATTTTCGAAATTAGACGAGCAAAAAATTTTTTGAAGACTTCTGACAGTTCTATCGAGAGTTCTGGGTAGCTCCCGCAGAGTTCTGTCGAAAATCCTAATGACGAAAATCCGTAAAGTTTGAACTGAAGAAGTTACGAGCGATTATAGATGTCCATTTTCGAAATTAGACGAGCAAAAAATTTTTTGAAGACTTCTGACAGTTCTGTCGAGAGTTCTGGATAGCCCCCGCAGAGTTCTGTCGAAAATCCTAATGACGAAAATCCGTAAAATTTGAACTGAAGAAGTTACGAGCGATTATAGGTGTCCATTTTCGAAATTAGACGAGCAAAAAATTTTTTGAAGACTTCTGACAGTTCTGTCGAGAGTTCTGGGTAGCCCCCGCAGAGTTCTATAAAATATCTTAATGAGAAATTTGTGTAAAAATAATACTTTCAAAGTTATGGCTGGTTTTTATGTGTCAATTTCGGGTTTTTCAATGACGTTTTTTTTTACTTTCTCTCTCTCTCGGACAGAACTATTTCTTAAACCTATCAGGAACTCTGGAACTATTGAAAATCTATCCAGAACTCTAAAAAAAAATGATTTTTTTCGGAAATGGGGGGCTGCGTGAAGTTAGCCCCCCATTTTTTAAATCGCGTTTTTATGGCTTTAATGGCCGGAACTATTTCTTAAATCTATCAGGAACTCTGGAACTATTGCAAATCTATTCAGAACTCTCAAAAAAAATTATTTTTTTTAATAATGGGGGGCTAGCTTCACAGGAGTACATTTTTATGAATTTTTATATGTGATTCTTATGATACTCTACCACTTCACTTACAATTAGTTTAACCGCCTAATATTTGAACTCTAGAAAACGTATATTTTCTTGATGTTCGTTATTAAAAGTAAATATTTCATTATGTAAATCGCGTGTTATTATCCATACAAGGTATGTGATCATCCTTTTGTATATTTCCTTTATATACATTTGATTATAATAACATATTTTATTTAAAAATCGATATATGTAATGGTTTTTTATCTATACTTTTTTTAATTAAAAATGGAAGGTTGGGACAAGTTGTTACACTTCGATCGGGACAGGTTGTTAACAGTGTAACAATTTACTCCATTGAAAACAATTTTTTTTCTTCTACAGAATGATACACAGATTTCTATAAATAGACTGTCAACTTCATCTCCATGTTTGAAGACAGCGTTGGGCAGCGCCATATTTGTACTCACTCACTCTCACATATATATCACACGGATAATAACGTTAGTTAGTGTTTTCACATAAATTTATGCGATATTCACAGACAGGATATATACGTATCCATGCATGTGTGAACTGACACAAGGACAGCTCGGAATCAAGTTCATCTCTTTCTATCATATTGAGTCAGCAGTCTGATTATAAAAGTTTGTGGAATGGTGCGATCTTATAAAAAAAAAGACAAACAGAGGATCTGTAAATGTGGAAACGTATATGACAGCGGCAAAGAAAGTTAAAGATGGCTATCTGTCTGTGTGAGAAAAGCAGTAAAATGCGTGTAATATTAATTTTATGACTTTCCAATGTTTATAACTTTAATAACCAATTAAAGAAAAAATTTTTGTAATATATTTTTAAAATTTTATATTATAAAATATTATAAAATATTCCTTGTGAAGTATTTCGTGTTTCATTGCATTGTAATCTTGAATTTGCTTATATGTATATACAGGGTGTTTATAAACTTCACCCTGGAACACCCATCACGAGCAGGTATAAGAGCGAACCGAAATGAGTCGAAAAGTCTTGTACCATTTTGCAGTTTATGCAATAGTTAACGAGATATTAATGTTTAAAGATAGCTGAATAAGCGCGTCCGCTTGGCCTATTGCTGCCGGAAGAACGGCCCACCATCCCCACTGATCGCATGGCGCACATGGCCGGGCCGCGAGGAGCGGGGATGGCGTGGCA
>NW_017257362.1:38432-39363 GCF_001594055.1 Mycetomoellerius zeteki | reverse complement strand
CCGTCCTGCCGGCAGCAGTACATGAGTAGGCTGGTCGGACGCTTGTATTCACCTATCTTTAAACGTTAATATCTCGTTAAATATTGCGTCAACTGCAAAATGGTACAAAACTGTTTTGTTCCCCTTGATCCAATCTACGTCCCCATTGTATTTCGATCCGTTTTTTTGAGACACCCTGTATATCTACATTAATACGAAAAAAATTGCTAATCAAAAATTGTAACAACTTGCCCCCGTCAACCTTAAATAATGCGAGACAACTTGAAGTCAGCAAATACAAAACAATTGTTTTGTAAAAGATCATTTTATCAACTTTAACAGCGTTATTCTGAAAAAAAGTAACTTTTAAATCTATAATCTTATATTACGTAAGTTTTCTAAAGTGGAAGATAAAAACTTAAGAAAATAAAAATAAATTGTGCAAGAATTGGAAAAATGAAGTTTTGCCTTACATTGTATAAAATCGATATAGAAAGTTTATAATCAAATATAAATATATGTATAATGACATATAAAATATATTTATTTTCTTTCTCTTGTTATACATATAATCTTTGTAGTCTATATGTATATATGTATATTGTATATATAGAAAAAAATAAGAATAATTGAAAAATGGTTAGAAGAATAACTTTTGCATTTCTCTTTCCAAAAAGTAATATTTTGAACATATTATACAATATTCTATAGGTATATAATTACATATGTATAATATTACATATTATTATATATGATTATATATACAATTTTCCTCATTTATACAAACGTTTTATTTTTTATTAAAAAAAAATTCGAAAATCATCTTTTTAATTATTATTTTTCAATTATATTATTTTTCTTATAGATACAAATCGAGATTATACAAGAGAAAACAAACATATATGCGTATACTTATAATTATAATAGGTATCTGGAGACACGGTAGTGTCTC
>NW_017257362.1:29549-34067 GCF_001594055.1 Mycetomoellerius zeteki | reverse complement strand
AATTAAAAATACTATGCCATATTTTACCATCTACAATAATTTGCTGCAGCAGCCAATCTTTTTTTCAGTGTAGGGTTGAAAAGTAATGCGTTACTTGTAATGCCGTTATAATTACGTTTTTCTGTCAGTAACGATAACGAATTTATTATTACTTTTTAAACATACATTAGGCAATTGAATATCTCACTAAAAAAGATCATTAAAATTTTGGTGATAAGGCATTGTTACACAGAGAGAAAAATGTTTGGTATTTGTAACTATAATTATATATTACTATAATCAAATCTTTCATAGGATAATTTATACTTGATTATACATGAACTTTTTTATCGAGCTTATATTGAATATTAAGACAATTATGTAATATTTATGTGATGCGCGATAACTTGAGAGTTCGACAAATACAAAACAATCGATCTTTAAAAAAGGTCAATTTTAAAAACGTTATCATAAAAAATGTAATTTTTCATCAAAGTGATTTAACTAACTTTTCGTAATCTTTGAACTGTTAAACCGATCAACTTGAAATTTTTATATCGCTTCTATTCAATATAATATACAGAGTTTAAATCAATTAAATTAACACGATCGTAAAAGCACTCAACGTATCAAAAGGACCTAGTGTCATAAATTACAAACATTTTTGCATTAAGCTGAGTTGCTCGTAGAAAGTTTCTGATATGCTATTCTTGCTAAAAAGTCAACTTTGCACAAACGTTATTATAAACGAACGTTGCTGGCGACGACGCGACATTGCGCGTTTGTATAATTAGTTTTACGGTACGGTGAGCTCGAGTACGGGTGCATCGTTAAAATCGCGAAAGGGCTATTTATCGTCGTTGAAATAGCAGGGACATTCTCGGCTCAATGACACAAAAGCCACTGTAATGGATTCAGATGACCCGAATAATTAAATGCTTAGATAACTCCGATCTCAGATCCGATGAAGAATTACAGATATATAGGATAATAAGAGAGATAATAAGAGAGATGTCCAAATGACGAGTTCCGAGTCGAAAGTTGAAGGAAGTAATGTGACATTAAAAAATGGATTATAGCAAAAACTCTACGGACCTTGCCTTTTGCGCGTGAGTGCAGTGAACTTTAACGAGAATTTTAATATCTGCCAACGTTGAGGGGTCGATGTGTCCTCGGGCTTTTTAAGGAAGAAAACTTTGTTGGCGGCAAAGACGTAATTATATAATGGCGATCTCCTCGTTATTTATCCTACGTTCTTCAATTTACAAGGAGCCTGTTCCTCCTGCTTTAATTAATATATACCTCTCTCTTAGTACACTTCTCGTTACGGCGCGGGCGGTTTTCTCGCGAAGAGATGTAAGAACAAAGTTTTATTTGATACATTTTTATTGGTGTATCTTAATTTTCCCCACTTTTCACACTCGAGAAAAGTTCATATTCTATTACACAAAACATCATTCCCCGTAATTTACGCCACAACGATTATTTTTTAATGCAATTACAAAGTATTAAACTAAAGTATTCTTCAGTTTTCAGAGAAATTAATTTACGCAAAAAAATGTCTCCTAATCCCTTAAATGTCGAAGTAGCAAATTCAATTATTATTTTTCAATTACAGCAGATTTCCCCTTTGTCATTAATTAAATGTATGTAAGATAATCCAAAGTTTTTCTTTCAAAAATTCTTCTTTGAAGTAAACTTTTATTTTGATGAAATATTTGTATTGAAAAATAATAATATTTTGATAACACATAGTCGGTCGATACTTCTAATCACGATGCAATTTAAATATAAAGAGAAATATATTTTAGCCTCATCAAAATTTCATTTATACATGATGTCCCATTTTAAATAATGCATTAAGATTTCTCGAAAACTATGGTAGAAACAAAAAAATGTTTCAAACAAAAGTTGTATGGAGGAGGAGGAACCATTGATTACGTCTGCCTAGCTGGCCCCCCCCACCTAACCAAAATCTTAATGAAAAAATTATGTAATAATGCGCTATTTATGCGCTATTCATACCCGCAAACAAAAATTTTTGCGCACCTTCCGTTTAGCTAAAAAAAAAATTTTTTGTGGGGGGGCTGAGTAGGCAGTCAGTCAGCCCCCCACCCAATAAAAATAATTGATTTGAAAAATTACATACACAGGATTTATGCGCTATTTATGCACTACTATTTCCAAGCATTTTCGATTTTTGCGCTGCAACCATTAAGGCACTTCCCTCTTGGAACAAACAGACATATTAACCCTTAAGTCGTTTAAAACTGCAAATTAAATACTCTTTCTATGCAAAATAATTCTCTGATTTATGCGCTACTATTTACAAGCATTTTCGATTTTTGCGCTGCAACCCTTAAGGCACTTCCCTCTAGGAGCAGACATATTCACCCCTAAGAGTCGTTTAAAATTGCAAAATTAAATACTCTGACTATGCATAATAATTCTATGATTTATGCGCTACTATTCTCAAGCATTTTCGATTTTTGCGCTGCAACCCTTAAGGCACTTCCCTCTAGGAACAAACAGACATATTCACCACTAAGTTGTTTAAAATTGCAAAATAAAAAAATCGAAAATGCTTCGAAATAGTAGCGCATAAATCAGAGAATTATTTTGCATATTCAGAGTATTTAAGTTTGCAATTTTAAACGACTTAGGAGTTAGTATATCTGTTTGTTCCTAGAGGGAAGTGCCTTAAGGGTTGCAGCGCAAAAATCGAAAATGCTTCGAAATAGTAGCGCATAAATCACAGAATTATTTTGCATAAAAAGAGTATTTAATTTGTAGTTTTAAACGACTTAAGGGGGAATGTGTTTGTTTGTTCCAAGAGGGAAGTGCCTTAAGGGTTGCAGCGCAAAAATCGAAAATGCTTGGAAATAGTAGCGCATAAATAGCGCATTATTCCATAATTTTTTCATTAAGAGTTGGTTAGGTAGGGGGGGGGCCAACTAGACAGACGTCCATTGATTTGACCTTTGGTGACATCGTTAAGGTCAGATCAAGGTCAAATTGATTTTTTTAATTGGAACACCCTACTTTTGATACCAGAATTTAATAGCTGGTGTTAAGAACTTTTCAAAACTATAATAAAGTTATTTTTCATTAAGTACTTTCCGAGTTATAACACGCAAAAAAATATTTTGCTGCTCCAGCTAGACTTATAATTGTTTTTTGTATCTGATAGAAAATTATGTATCGTACGCAAAGAATTTATAGCACAAATTCTATCTCTGTTATCTATATGATTAGATGCAATACATATCCAATATCACAGTACTTGCTAGAAATTTATCTATTCCAACTATTTTTCGTACTTAGATAATTTTTGCTGTAACTGCGAGATCACTTTTTTGAGTGAAGGCTCGTATGTTACAGTATCGCCGACATTAGCATTACGCAAGTGTCCGACCGACGGCTAAAACTTCCTGAATGTTGTTCATATCCTGGACATGATCCTGAACAACATTCGTCAAGATCATTGGAGATTGTTTCTCTTATTTTCATTTTTGCTGAAAATTCATTTTTATGTAAAAATTTAGCTACAGATACAGATCCGAAAATAATTCGGTTGAAACGTTAAAATAATTAAGTAGGACACTCAAACTCTGGTTACTAGAATATCTAAGCTTTTTGCTCATCGTGCTTGAGATGACTCTTACATAATTAATAATAAGATTGGAAGACCGCTTATGTTAAATACATTACTTTAAACTAAGAAGCGCCAATAACGATCTGAACGTTAAGATATTGAACTATTTTAAATTCATTTTTAAATGAATTAATTTCAGAAAAAGTAATGTATCTTACATAATTATTTTAATGGTCCAACAAAATTATTTTCAAATCTGTATCTATATAACTAAATTTTTAGATAGTTTAGATTATTCTTTCCGTGTAGGATAATGCATCGTATGTGGCCACCTTAAGCATTTCTATAACTTTAAGAAACTTTTTTTAAACAATATATAAAAAGGAGATACTGTTTACTTAAATACATTGTTTAATATTCTTAGTTTTTAGTATTCAAAAAAGTTTTAAGGGAAAAAGCGAATGTGTAATGAAAAAGTTAAATATGACTTGAGTGTATACCTATGTGAACCTGGCACCCGACTTTAAGAAAAACAATTTTTTTTTATATGCATTGGATAGAGCTAAGTTAGTACCCGATTGTACCACCGTTCTTGTCGTTTGTACCTCAAGGGGTTGAGAGAAAAAGAAATTTAAAAAAAAGTTAGCACCCCACTTTAAGATATTGAAATTTTCCAAACGCCATCAGATTCAGAATCGTTTGTACCGGTTTGTACCACCGTCGGTTTCGTTTGTACCCTCAAGGGGGCGGTTGTACCGAATTTTTAAAACAGGGGTGAGAGGTAACTTCGGCAATTTTTAAGATATCTTAAATCTGTAAACGGGTGCTGTTTCGGCATCGCTTGTAGACGTTTGTACCACCGTCGGTTTCGTTTGTACCCTCAAGGGGGCGATTGTACCGAATTTTTAAAACAGGGGTGAGAGGTAACTTCGATGTTTTTGAAA
>NW_017257362.1:25700-26209 GCF_001594055.1 Mycetomoellerius zeteki | reverse complement strand
ATTTGGCTGTTGATAGCCGGACACAGATTATTGTATTAAGGTACAATAATCTCTGTCTTTGTGCTACATTACGCAAGCATAGACGTATCTATATATATTTTAGTTATTTAGATATTTGCATTTGACCAACTTGCCCCTATGCTCAAATAGCCCCGCTCTACCCTACCTTAATTCCGCAAAACGTTACTGTTGCGGTTGTGCCCCCTTGTACGACTGTTGTTTTCCTTTTCAGTTCTGTTGTCTCTTAACAGACACGTTTTTGACCTTTTCTGTATATATCCACTGATATATGGGACCTACAGTTTTTAATGCCGAATCCAAACGGCTTTTTTCCAGAAGAGGTTCTCATGGCGAAGATGCTCTCGGTGGTTTGGCATTGCCTTCCGACAGAAATGCCGAGAAATGCGTACATGTGTCGCAGTCGGAATCAAAGTCGGATCTGGAAATTGCGACTCGGCCGCCTTAAACCTCGAGGCTACTCGATATCCTATCGCTGTTATAACTTTTTT
>NW_017257362.1:14246-25507 GCF_001594055.1 Mycetomoellerius zeteki | reverse complement strand
ATATATATATATATGTATAAAATTTGAATGTTTTTTTATAATTTTAATATATTTATCAACATTATTAAGATCTTTCTAAGATGCCTATAAGCATCAAATTATTAAATTGATAGGCAATGATATGGTAGTTCTGTCAGTATAGCATTTCAAACCGAAAAATTAGTTCAGCATGCAGTTTAGCAGAATTTGATACGTAGTAGTCTGGAGACACGGTAGTGTCTCGGAGCTAAGACATGACGTGAAACACTGCCTTTTATAAATATTCACACCAAATTATTTAAGCACCAAAGATCCAGCATTGACCGTTATGGGCTTTATTTCCTATTGGTGGCGGATATACCTATAGTTTGTTGAATACTTTGACTAAAAGAAAGTCAAAAGAAAAACTGCCCAAGCTTAAGCTCTTATACCAGAATCAAATAGCCTTATTTCATATTTTGAACAATTCAAGAAAGTTTAAGTCCTTCCGAAACCAGAAAGGCAGATCCGCTTATGCTAGTCATTCGGGTTAAACTTCGGACGAAACGCATTTTTCTTCTTTACGACTTTACTCGCCTGGCACGAGCACGTTTTACAACAAAGTTTACAAACGTCATCGTAGCTCAACTGCAATGTGGAGAAACGTCGCGAAGAACAGGCGATAAAGTCACGAGAGTGACTGACGCACGTGAAGGCACGCGCGACTCTCAGGATGCATAAACGTGGAAACGCGCATTATTTTCGAGAAAATAGAGATATTTAAATCGTATCAGCCGCTTCAGTCGCGTCGCAAAACACCGGCGACACGCGACAAAGTGCAAAAATGCACGCGCAAAGAGAATATAGGTACATATAGCTACGTTATCCCGCGACATGTAAATTTACAAGACGTGTAAAAATCCTACATATAAAATGCTATAAAACATAATTTGAAGGATGAACATGACTGTACGCTGTAAGCGTAAAAGTAACAAGAAATAATGAGAAGAATAATGAATTAAAATTTGTACAATATTTAGATAATATCTACATATCCGTTCTATTTTAATTCTCTGTTTTCAAGTTTACAGACATTTCATGTTTCAATAATTCTTACTGTGAAGTTGCAACGTGCCAGAAGTTTCGAAGAAAACGTCAGACAGCATCAATATTTGTAATATTTACAATACAAGATGAATATAAAAATGTCAATATCTTATTAAATTTCTGCATCCCTCCAGTCACACAGCGCGCAACGTCGAGTACACGTGCACAGTTCAAAAGTAAGAAAAATCTATAAACGGACACTTTTACTGGAAACGTCCGTACATAGATTCCTTTGGGTCTGGGCAAACATGTCGAAATCGATCAAACGCAGATTGACACGTAAATAAACAAATCGATGTATTCGCGATTCGCTTCGATTATCTTGAGAACGATAAATCATGGATCCGCGAGTCCATTACTTGTATTTTTAGTAGCTTTTGACTTCACTTTCGTGATCGTGACCGTGACACAAAATGCTAGCGTATCTTTTGCAGAGCCATCCTGCACAATTTAATGCGCAAAGGCAAAATATGGAAGCGATCCGGCGCGAAACATATCAAAACATTTATTGTTAGTGACGCGAAGAGAGATACATGTCTCTTTCATAGGTAAAAATAAATAGTTGCTTTTTAACAACACACGAAAGAACAGTTTTCTTAAAATAGTTAAAAATTTAGCTAGATACAGATTTGATAATTTTGTTGGATTATTAAAATAAATGTGTAGGGCTACAATTATATCAGCTACATTCTTTTGAGAGTACATGTACTCTTTTTTGAGATCGTAAAACTAAATATTTATAAAATTATATCAATAATTGTCGATAAAAATTAGTAAAAATTTTACTTTATTAAGTACCTATATTTAACGCATAAATAATTATAGCCCTTCTTTCCATCCTAGGAATATCATTTGTTCTTAAAAAGTGTACCTACAATGTACTCTTTTCTTGTGATTCAGATATGAAAAACTTTAATCTGCACGAAACTTGTTAAAACAAGGTTTAATAGAAACTGAAGAATCAACTGAAGATCAATATTCTATTGGCTATCTATTTTCATAAGAATCTTTCATAAGAATAAACCTTTTGTAGAAGACTCAATCCGCTAGAAAATATCAAAACCTTTACAGCATTGCTCATCAAGCTTCAGTATTCTACATAATTATTTTGATGGTCCAACAAAATTATTTTCAGATTTGTACCTAAGTTTTTAAATATTTCAACAAAATTATTCTGCATGAATCCAAAATACATTTTATGTCATATTGATAACTGCTATATTTTAAAGAAAACTGTCTTTCTAAAAGCACATAAAAAACCTGCGAGAAGTTAAAATCTTTCAAATCTTTTAAATCTTTAAAATCTTCCCTACTTCACCGAACTTTCTCGAAATTATAATTGTTGTACATACTTTAGTTTCGTTACTTTAATACTTCAAATAAAATCGAGTCATATTAATTTATAAGGTGCTAAAAAACGAGAAGAGAGTTTAAGATTCTTATGAAAATAGATAGGCAATAGAATACTGTTCTTCAGTTGATTCTTCAGTTTCTATTAAACCTTGTTTTAACAAGTTTCGTGCAGATTAAAGTTTAATTATTGAAATAATTAACGTACCGTAAAGTGAAAAGTTGCAATAACTAAGTTAAAACAATGTCCTTCTGTCACCTTTACACAGAGAAAAAAAAGTCGACTCTAAGTTGATCGAAGAATCGTAGTTGGAAAGTACTGCCACGATAAATCTTGGAGACTTTATATAGAGTATCCCAAGTACATTTCCTTGCAACTAGGCTTTATTTGACCATTTTCGTTTCGATTTTTCATTAATCGAAGTTTGATTGAACTACATTTTCCCCCATAAATATTTAATATTTAATTTAATTTAAGTATTTTTATCTTAAAATTAATTTCATCTAATAAAAATTCTACTCAGGCAAACTGTCTTTGAAATTATGCGAAAAGAAATAAGATTTTTCGTTTATTTATATTTCTAAAACTTAAATAAATCAAGAAAATATTATATAATTTTAATTATTAAATTTAAAATATTAAGTGAATTTCCAATCGCCTCAGATCTTAAATATTAATTTAATTAATAAATCCACGAATAAAGGAAAATACGACAAAAAATCTGGAGCATCTAATACAATTAAAAAAAAAATAATTAAGTTAATAATTTAGAAAATAAATAGGTACTCTCGTTATGATTCCGGTTTCGCGATTCCCCCGCGCTTCGTTTACATCATGTTCCTTATTCGTCATCTCCCGAGAGCAATAGGTGTGTAATAGAAGGCGAGGTAATTAGATGACACCAACTTGAATTTATGACTCACGATTCCCCGTGCGTGTAGGCCATATTTTTCACCAGTGGGAAATAGTACCGCGTACTTGGGAATCGCACGAATAGAGAATAGCGAGCATTACGATGTGAAATTAGCGCGATGTAATTAATATTCGCGGCACATCATATTGCTACTTTTACATTACGCATATACAGGGAATACTTTCAATAGTAATTTATTATGTTAGAAACTTAAATGTCACGATTTGCTATACATGCATTTTGCTAACCTCCTGAGATATATCAAAACACTTTTACAATGAAGATTTACGCATCCAGGATTTTACACAGTATAATAATATAATAATTAATTTGAAATTTACACACATTTAATTCGTAGAATACCTATACTACCGTTCAAAAGTTTCAGCACACATTCTGCATTTATGGGAATTTCGTAAAATAAAGAATAAAGAATACAATTTGCGCATGCATTATATTTTCTAATTTATTATTACATATTTTTACTAAAATTAGGAAAACAAGGATTTATTTTTTCTCAAATTTTTTACTCTTTCAAGTTTAATCTTATTGAATTTTTATAACAGAAGCCAAATTCTTGGCACTCTGTCGATAAATTCTTCAAGTATAATCTAAGATTTGTATTTTAGCACTTAATTTCTGCGAGAATATGTATATTGCTTCCATTCTCTTATTGTTAGTCGTCATGATACCCAAATTTATCAATATCTAACGGAAAATTTGAAATTGATATTTTTTTCCAACTCTCTGATATTCTATCTAATATTTGACGTCTACCTATAGCTGGTCCCCCGACCTAACCAAATCTTAATGAAAAAATTATGTAATAATGCGCTATTTATGCGCTATTCATATCCGCAAAAAAAATTTTTGCGCTCCTTCCGTTTAGCTAAAAAAAAATTTTTTGTGAGGGGGCTGAGTAGGCAGTCAGTCAGCCCCTCCACCCATTAAAAATAATTGATTTGAAAAATTACATACACAGGATTTATGCGCTATTTATGCGCTACTATTTCCAAGCATTTTCGATTTTTGATATGCTGCAACCCTTAAGGCACTTCCCTCTTGGAACAAACAGACATATTCACCCTTAAGTCGTTTAAAACTGTAAATTAAATACTCTTTCTATGCAAAATAATTCTTTGATTTATGCGCTACTATTTTCAAGCATTTTCGATTTTTGCGCTGCAACCCTTAAGGCACTTCCCTCTAGGAGCAAACAGACATATTTTAAACAACTTGAACGACTTAGGGGTGAATATGTCTGTTTGTTCCTAGAGGGAAGTGCCTTAAGGGTTGCAGCGCAAAAATCGAAAATGCTTGAAAATAATAGCGCATAAATCACAGAATTATTTTGCATAAAAAGAGTATTTAATTTGTAGTTTTAAACGACTTAAGGGTTAATATGTCTGTTTGTTCCAAGAGGGAAGTGCCTTAATGGTTGCAGCGCAAAAATCGAAAATGCTTGGAAATAGTAGTGCATAAATAGCGCATAAATCCTGTGTATTTAATTTTTCAAATCAATTATTTTTATTGGGTGGGGGGCTGACTGACTGCCTACTCAGCCCCCCACAAAAAATTTTTTTAGCTAAACGGAAGGAGCGCAAAAATTTTTGTTTGCGGATATGAATAGCGAATAAATAGCACATTATTACATAATTTTTTTATTAAGATTTGATTAAGTGGGGAGCCAGCTAGGCAAACGTTAATATTTTTCTACTTGTGCATTTACTTATAATTTTCATTTATAATTATTTTTCGGCAATTCGTGACTCTATTGAATACTTCTGAGACCAAAAATAATATTATAATTTCATATTTTATAAATAATAAATGAATATTAGCAAGAACATAAAGTATGCTGAAATTTTTGAGCGGTAGCATAATCGTAAATTCAAATTAAGACAATGTCCGTAAAAATGTTAAAAAGTTTTCTTTCGTAATTACTCATTAATATATATTTCATATTCTTTATGTGACACACCAAATAAATCTTTCTTTCTTTCTTTCTTTCTTTTTCATTGTGCTTAAGAAACCGTATTCTTTTTTTTATGTTTGTAACAATGAGACATATACTTAATTCAATTAAAATCCATTGAATATTATCTTCAAGTAGCACCAACATTATGTTATGCAAGACCCCAGACTAGAAATTCGTAACTCGAACTCCTCCTGACAGTTTTCCTGACAATAACAGCACCCTTAACTAGCAAACCGCCGAAAGTTAAATTAACTTTCTCCGACACTTCGCAGTAGTATTGTCTCTTTTGTCGATAGTTCGATCAAATCCCACATAAGATACCTCCTAAGATTTTTCCTCTCGATATATCGAGGGACCAGGATAACATTGCACAGCGAGAAATCACGAAAGATTAGAGAGGAACAGAGATGAAAGAGATGAATGTGTATAAGGCACAATTTTGAAAGTTGGCTGACGATGAGCTCTAAGTTGAGCCCCGCAAAATTGTCCCCGCGACAGGAACTTCGGAAGAACTGTAGTTATGAACGCGTAACCCGGCGATGTTAATCAAGAAGTTGCAGCAACGAGGTCGTAAATGTCGCGGACAGGTTATCCTTTTTCGCTATGCTGTACCGCGTGTTGCTTGATAAAATGTTTAGGTAGGACGAAAGTCCGCGCGCGGAACATTATTTTCAGAATTCGCGAAGAATCCGCGGAGTACTCGCATAAATTACAAACACGTAATAATAATAAACGCAATAGCGTTATTTTTTTCTGCGCATTCATCTCTGTGTAATGATTATTCGCAAATTATTTCAGATTATTGTAGTAACTCTCTCCATGCCGGGGAAGATTTCGTTGACTATATGTTAATCAAGCTTATCAGTCTTAACGCATAAATTAATTTCCAAGTGATTAACAATCGAGATTACATTATTTGCGTTCACAAACGTATTAATTATATTTAGATTATATTACCACAAATATAGGGGAGACCGGGGTCAGTAAACTATAAGGATAAGTAGAATAATTGAGGCTACCTTACAAACAAATCGCGTAAACCCGTCTGAGGACGCAGCAGCGACTGCCGCTTAGTCTGCTGTAACATCTCGTCGCTAACACATCTATGATAGAAGTTACGCTACAATTTTAAAAAATCGTACACCTAAGTAAACATTTTCATTCTTAAAGTTTTTGTTTTACAATCGTATATAATTGTCTGAGATATTTTATTTCCATTTAGATAGTAAGTGTAGTTCTTACTTAATAAAGTCCAACAGATTGTTTATCTGTCTTTGTTATAGTATACTGTTATGTTTTTAAAAAATGAACGGATGGGGCTAATATAAGCTAACCACAATACGGGGCTATATAATTAATTTAGTGACGACTCTGATAGTATCTACTTCCAAACTTTTTGGAATGAAATCTCACACTAAAAGAGTGAAAATACAGTCAGTTTTGAAAAAAGTGAAAATGTTTCACTTCTTGAAAAAGAGTGGCAATATTTTATTCCTTTAAAGAGATTTACCTCAGTGGTAAATGTTATAAGTTTAGTTCCCTTACGTCCAATCTTGATAAGAGTAGGCTCATTCGACGTGTTTATGCACGAAAAGAACGAATTTAGCAAAAAGAAGCATTGTTCTGCCTTGTGAATCGAAATATTAATCGCTAAAGTTTGTTAAGTCAGAAAATCTGTCATTCACTACGCCCTGGTAAAAACGCTCTGGTTGATAGAGAACGATAGAAAAATCCTATCCTTTTGAATATGAAATTTGGTTCGTAAATTCACTAATTTGAATCAGATCTTATAGGAATCTTGTATAGATCTTACAAAATCCGATAAAACATGATAGAATTCATATCCGATCAATTGTGATGCTCGCGAGGTCAACGATAGAAAATGATATAAACTTATAGAAAACGATACAAATTGATAGAAATCTTATCGTTCTCAATCATTCTCTATCAACTTTTTTTACCAGTAATATTATAATAGTTAAATTACATGTATAAGAAATTTTTCATGCATTAATATGTATAAATATGTATAAACATACATAATATGATAAATTACATACGTTTATGAACATTTATGCATAAACATGTATAAATATTCATAAACATATATAATTATATATGAAACATATCCATATATGTTCATACATCCTTCTTTCTTTTGTAAAATTATTTTTAAGTGTAATAGAAGTAATAATAATAATGTGAAAATATTAAGAATAATTAAAAGGATAATTTTGTGAACATGTGTGTGGGCACTCTAAATGTATAAAGGGTAACTTATCGTATTATGATTATTATAACTGTAATTCGGATAACGATTCGGATTAGATAAATTGTCATTTAGTACAAAGTTATACATTTTTTATTATATAACAAATGTTTGTGTTTAAAATACATTTTTATAAAAGTTTTCTTATATATGTAGCCAAAGATGTACATTAAAATATACATTAATCTTCATTTTAATAATGTTAGTCAAATTACTCCATACCATCAGTCATCTTACCTCGGTCCCGGGGCTAGTTAAATCAGATGGAATGCGTTAGAAAAATGCATTTTTTTCCATAGTAATTATCAGTTTTCCCTTATTATTAAAATATTATTAGATAGTCAAACGTACGTAGTAACTGGCGTAGAATAAAAATTATATTTAGTTTATTATAGTTATAATAAACATAGCATTGTTTAATTTAGACAAAATAGATGTGAAAAATGAGTCTACTATCCCCGGTCTCCCCTACTCTAACTAAGGGATTATTATTAAATTCTTCTAACGTATACATTTAAAATATGTTCATTTATTTCAGACATACTGAAAGAAAAGTATGATTATAATTAAATAGTAAATAATTATGATTAAAAGCTCCGTTTTTAAAGATATTACTGTAATATTAGAAATAATATATAATTACAGTTCCATGTACGTATATTAAAAAAATATATGGTGCTGAAAATGACTATAATTCATAGTTTAAATACAATATAATTACACCAGTTTACAAATTTTGAATAATTTTTATTAAAAGAAAAAGAAATAATTTTTAAAAATATATTTTAAAACTCTGAGTTCGAATTTGTCAAAATTCCACCAGATCAAATTTTAAAGATATAACATGTCATTTTTAAAATATATAGCATTCCTTTCCGAATAATTTAAATTCGACAAGTAAGCAAGATGAACGTTTCCACCACAATTTAATAATAATCGAAAAACAATAACAGAGAGAGAAGGATATTTAAACGATAACTAGATGCTATATATATATATATATATATAGATTGATAAACTGTAATATTTGAAACCGAATCAAAGTCATATAAAGAACAAAAATTAAACACTCAATACTTGTGATTTGTTTTCTAATTTCAATAAAACTTCATTGGCTGCGTTCAGAAACATTGCTCGGATGCCTCTGATGCTTCAAATTCATCATCTGTCCTCGTTTAACATTTAATGTTAAAGAAGGACAGATGACGAATCCGAGATATCGGAGGCATCCAAACGACGTTTCCGAACGCAGCCTATATTGGAAAAAAATGTCTTTTCTTATATCTCAAAAACCGGATCTGGAAAATATTTCAATGACAGTCGCTCAGCGAAAAAAAAATTATCTTAAAAACAATTCTTATATGCTCTTGCACAAAACCTTGTAAACAAGTGAAATTATTTAACCATGTTTATCTATTATTACTATAATATTAACAATAATAATTACATTTATAGTTCTATGTACCAAAAATATATAATATAATTATAATCCTAAATACTAAACACTTTTCTCTCAGGACATACCTAACATAAAAATAAATTTGCATTGTGATTATAAACAAAAAAAAATTATTTTAATTATAAACAATTTTATCAAAATAAATTATGTAGTAATGTAATTCACTTATAAGATTGCTAACAAATGACAAAACATTAGAGGCTGATGGTTTTCAAATTTAAACAATCTGTTGCAATTGCGAATGCAAATGGGTTAACATGATTTCGCGAGGCGCATATAGTACCTAGAGATTACATGATGAATCCATAGAGGCTAATAAAACACGATGTAATATTGATCTGTGCTACAATTTCTACAGTATTAAACCGTTAATGACAGTAGTCTTGATAAGTGCATCGTCAAACGGATCTCCGTAGAAGAGGCCGACTACATTAAACAATTAATACCGCGAGATCTGAACATCTTGCGCGTCATATTTAATATTATGGATATTGCAATGTCGAGTGAATAGCAGATTGGGAAGTAAATCGGGATTATTAAATTAAGAACTCTCAGTGACCCACTTCCACTCACTTGAATTTATTCCGCTAACTTTTCGCGCCGTCAAAAAGGAGCATCTCTTATCTGCTACCGCTATATTTTCTCCAAGAAGCGGGGGGCGCCCCGAGGGCAAAAAACCTATAAAACGATTAGCGTTCTCATCACAGTCCATTCAACAGAAGTCGAAACAATTCGACATCTTAATCGAACTCAAAACGATTCGAAATCCGCTTTTATTCTTTTTTTTATTCTACTTTTTTCGCTCCAAAAAATCAAAGATTGCTTTCCACAAAATATTAATTTTTTTTCTCAGAAATGTCAATTTTAAGTAGTAATTCAAAGTTAAATTAATATATAACTCTCTGCACACGCCCGGTTCTTCTGCACGCGTGTACGCGGATGCAGCAGTACTGACCTTGACTTTCCGACATCTCCGGGCGGCGATGGATCTTGACTGTCTCCTGAGTGCCTCCAGAGGAACGCGTTGCCTTCAGGATCCGCGCCGGCAAGGTGCACCACTACGACACAGCGGAACCACCACCACTTCTTGCCCCCCGCGTTAAAGCTTCAAAAGATAAAAGCTGATAACTGGTTCCCAGTTCCGCTCGCGTGCAATCGATTAAACGCGATTATGAAAAACGAGACTATGTAAAAAAAATTGCGACCGGCTGAGGTTACGGTGCATTCGACACGAAGGGACGCACGCGGACGTACCACTCTTTCTCGTTCGTTCTCCCGCAACGGCACCGACGAATCGGTCGCGGCGCGGCTTGGGCGGTGACTGAGCGCGAGAACTGAGGCGTCCCGGCACTCTCTCGGAATCACCCCCACTTCCACCCTAGTCTTCTCGCGATATCATGCGGACAGATAGATAATACCTGCTGAAATTCCCTCCCATCTCGCACCCTCCTGTTACCAATATGATCGCGGAAAGTTTCCCTTTTGCTGCTTTTCGGAGATTGCTCTTAACCCTTTTCGAAATTATTTGATATTTAGTCCTCTAACAATATAGAAGACTTTATGTCTTCTATGTGACATTAATATTTCATAGATCCATTAAATAATTTTCTACTTCAGTTTGCTATGAAAAAATATATAATATCTTTTGTTAAA
Organism: Mycetomoellerius zeteki; assembly: GCF_001594055.1. Taxonomy (NCBI): domain Eukaryota; kingdom Metazoa; phylum Arthropoda; class Insecta; order Hymenoptera; family Formicidae; genus Mycetomoellerius; species Mycetomoellerius zeteki. Next base: position 14,819 of record NW_017257362.1, on the reverse strand, counting down.
AGCAATTCTTTTTTAAAAAGAAATAGTCTATTTTAAAAAATAGTCTATCTTTTTCTTAACTAAAAGGATCATAAGAGATTAGATATATAAATTTAAAAAAGAATTTATTTAGTAGAGAGATATTAATTCAGATTTCTTATCATAGCATAAGTAACTAAATTTTCTGAAATTTTCTGAATATGAAAAAAATATATAGTGTTGAAATGCGTAAAATAACATTTTTCAGCATCTTTTAAAAAGTAATTAATGTTAAGTGTTAATTAAACACTATATGCTTTAATCTGAAACTGTTAATATATCGTTAAAGTTGTAATTATTGATTTAATATTATATATAAATTTATGCCGATATAAATCCTGATAAATTGTATAAATATACATTTATATTCAATAATTCTTTTTTATATTATATATACATACCTATAGTATAAAGATTAATATTCTAATTAAATTATAATATTATTATAATTATAACTAAATATAAATTAGAACCATTTTTTACGTAATCCATTATTAAATTTAGAATAATATTAAATTATTCATTTGATGTATCTATATATATATATATACAGGG
>NW_017257362.1:4764-13498 GCF_001594055.1 Mycetomoellerius zeteki | reverse complement strand
GATAGCGATTATCTCCTTTTACAGTTCGCCAAATTGTTTGTGGTGACACTCCCAATACAGCCGACGCATTCCGAACGCTGGTCTCAGGATGATTGTCAAAATGTTGTAAAATACGATTCCCTGCCTGCAAATCTCTTCGTAACGCTGCTTGAAATCGGTTGTTTTCTTGTCGAATTGAAAATGTTCCAGTCTCTCGCAATCTATTAAATGTCAACATAAACACTCTTCGGTTTGGCACTCTTCTGTTTGGAAATCGTCGTGCATATTCTCGCACCGCCTTTAAAGCATTACCGTTGCAGAAACCGTATACAAAAACCATATCAGCATATTCACTATTAGAATACGTACGCGGCATATTGCAAAAGACAAAATTCATCTACTGTTAAAGGCTTTCAAAGAGCGACTGACAAATTCATAACAGAAAGTGGAAAATGTAATCAAATATGTCGGTGCTAGATATGGCAAGAAATGTAAACATTTTTTTTCGATTTCTCTGAAACGGAGCAAAAACGAGCATATGTCTATAGGACTTTTTTTCTTAGTTTTTTACTCCTCTACACGCTCCCGAAGTTTTGCCATTTAATTTGGAAACACCCTGTATATATCAATCTTATCTTAAAAATGCGTTATGCATAATATAAGCTTTTATTATTTATTTTTATCGTAAATTAGAAAAGCAATAAGATCGAAATACATATATTAATTTTGTCATACATTAATTATATACGTTCAACCATTTTTATATATTTGCAGTTTCTAACTGAATGATTATTTAATAAAAACATTCTTTAAATATATGTGTAAATCCTATTGATATTTCTATTCACAAAAATAGACAACTTAATCTTTCAGTAAATAGATTTAAGCTCTCAGAACTTCACTTAGAAAGTTAATATCTATCACGTTAAGCAAGCTCATCTTTACGTCAGTATAGTGATCCGACTATATTCACTATCGAATTCAACACTTTACCGATTATTAATATACGACACGACGAAATATTATTAATTTTTTACAGTTTCAGTTCATACAGTTCGTACGAAGAAAATACAAATCATACGTAAAATAATAACGAGATGCTATTAAAAACCACCAGTTCATGATGAATTTTCATAACAAGCGAGCCTGCAGATAATTCAATATTATTGATTATCTTCGATCAACAGAAATGCAATTTCAGAAATATATAGTACATTATACAATAAACATTTCTAACTTGAATTGTAACGAAATATGAGAATTTATAAATTGTAAAATAAATTTTGCTGAATAATCAGATATTTATCAGACCAGAAACCGTGATAATATCAGGGCTCTTCAATATATCTCTATAAGTAAAATATCGCACGATTATCGCATTGAAATACAATACAACATCCAGATTGAATTACCTTTAAAAGCTATTAAATAAATTAAATAAAAACAAATATCTTAACTTACTATAATTCCAATAAATAATTAAAATTAATTTTATTTTTACGTTAAAAAATTTTGACAATATTTCAAGAATTTTAATATTACTCAAACATGCCATTAATCAACTTTTTGAGATAATCTATTTATACAATTTTTTGTTCCACAATGAAATATTTGTTGAATCCACGATATTTTACTTTGTTTCGAGCCTTGATTCATAAATCAAGCTACCAATATGTATAAATGAACACGCTATAAAACATTAGAATAAAATACCATCACAAGAATAAATGCAATAAATATTCATAAACGTATCTCTCTTTTAAATAAAATAATTGTCATACGCTATGTCAACTATAAAAAATATTTAATATACTTCTTTCATCTAGTGATATATGTATATTAACAAAATCTTTTTTATTTTTTGCTTGCCGATTAATTTCTTTCTACGAAATATTTTCTATCACCGATTCTATATACCAATACGTACATTTGCAAATCTGTCTCATAAATTACAAGCAATTAATGTATCCCGTAATTAACATTCTATTAATAATCGAATAATAAAATACCAAAACGTGTAACAATAAATAATGTAAAATAATGCGATCATCCTATTCATAATCGAAGCATAATAATTGTATTAAGATCTAAAATAAAAGATTTGGTCTAATCTGTTTTAGTCCACTCATTTTAAGACATAATAAATGAATCTGTGAGACATTAAATTTTACATTACTGTCAACAAAAAATATATATAATCTAGATATATCACATTCATGCAATTCTTTTTTCACAGATTCATCATTTTAAAATAAAAATTCCACAATTTAAAATAAAAATTATTTATCACTCACAAGTACGATGTGCAACAGCGGATTATAAATTGCGTTCGAAGCTACGTTGAACTGTAACATACAAATACATACAAATTATTACAATGCTTAACATAATATTTTAAAAAATAATTGTTACGCGCATTAAGTTTATTTGTTTTTCGATAGAATTTATTAAATTATAGATTCTTATAAAAACAATTGTGTATTGTTCAAAAAGTCTTTTCTTTCTAAATTATGGATTTCTCGAAAATAGAAATATTTCAAAATATAGAAATTTTATAAAATAAAGTTTGAGTTTTATATGTATATGATTTAAATAATATAAATTCTAAACATACTAGAAATATATAGATTATAGATAAATGTTCATTTATGAAATTAGTTGTGTATATGCATATGTGTGAGTGTCTGAGAAAATATTAGATATATTTTTAATACATATTATAGTATAAATATTTTATTAAATACTTCAGATATCCTTCCTAAAGTATCTACATAACGTCAAAACTTTAATTTATTACAGTGTTATACGATAATGCATAATGGAGTATATGTTATGCGAACGTTACCGGAATAAATTATTAATTCCACATACATACGCAAGGCATAATAATGGAAAAAAGGAAGTAATATATAAAATAAAATTATATTTACCCCACATTGCTCCGCCATTGCTCGATGCCTCCCAAGCCTCCTTCTCTTTTCAGATTCCTCGTTACACTCACGTAACACCCACTCGCGGAACACGACTAATTACGATCGCGAGCGAACTAATTATTGTAATATGATGATCGCACGCGCGCGAAACTTTATACTCCAAAGTTAAAATTGCGCGAAGTTAAAAACGCGATGACTTATACACCGAAAACGCAATATCCAAGTTCTTTCTTGAAACTCCACTAGAATCAACAACATAAATTTATACGTTGAACTGTAACAACAAATCAAATGTAATATCCAAATTCTATAGAATGCCTAAAATAATTAATATTTCAAAAAATAATTATTACATGTAGGTATTGAATTCTTTTTATTTGCCCTCGAATATAGATATTTATTAAAAGAATTATACAATTTTAGAAAATTTTATCTTTCTAAGTTGTAATCCGACTAGCACAATTCATTGGCGAAACATTGATTAAACATTGGTATACATTAGGGATATATTGGGCCAATATTGCGCCAACGAATTGTGCTACTAAGGAAACTTCTTGAAAATATTCGAATTATTAATTTTACGAAAAATAAAGTTCCGATTTTAAATCTTAAACGTATTGAATATGTGATATATAAATTATGTTCACTTACGAAATTAATTATATTTTTTTATTTCATGACAATGAAAAATTGCACGATATTTTACACGACACTTCTATCATCAAATGCAATATACGTTTTCGCAGATATAATATACTAATTAAATAAACAGTTTATACGTGACGGTATTTCATTGCTTAAAACATTCGAGCTAACAAGTCGCGTGTTAAGCCAGGCACACGATGTATGTTTTCTTGCTGGATTGCTTGCGTTTAAGTAAATTATTAAAAATTTTGCGTTCTGCAATATATAGTGCAATTCTAATAAAGGCAAATAGTTTGAAATAAACTGAATAACAGTGGATTTTATTCGATTCGTTTTCGAATCTGAGAAATTTGAAATCAAATAAATTCAAAATTTCAAACCATCGATGATTCAATTTTATTATTCATATTATATTTTATTTCCTTCATTTATGTACGATTTTATCTTATATTTTCAGTGCGACCAATTTTGTACCAGCGCGTACCAATTCTCGAGGATACACGTGCACTTATTCACGTACCTATCGTCGCGTTTATTTTATAATTTTTATTTTTATTATTATAAATTGAAATATATTATTCAAATATTATTTTATATTAATTAGAAGAAACCAGATAAAAACTAATTTAAAAGTAATAAAATATTTTCAATAACGTGTTCCAGATTTTTAAATAACAAAAAAAAACAAAAAAATCAATCATTTTCAATTTACGTCAGATAGGGGAGAGTGGTCTAAATCGGACCTATTTGCAGTTTTTGCTCTCTATAAGGCATAAATAAAGTCCGTAAAATCGAAAGTGCTGTTGGAAAGATCATTTAATTCCCTTCATTTTTGCTTGAGATTTTACAAAAAACCGCAAAAGTGATCACGAAATGCTTGATATTTTTTAATTCTACACTCTTTAATTATCTTAAATCAATTACTTTTCAAATTTTTAACATCTTTTAAATAATGATTTACAAGGATTTTCTTTTTTAAAAAAATTTTCGCACGATAGCTGAAAATACATATTTGCCTCTATTTGATGAATGTTATGACAGAGAACTGTCAAACTGCTATCACATATTCGGTGTCTTATAAGGACTTTACATTATAAATAGTACGCAAATCTGCTTAACCGTATTCATTTAAATTAAAAAGGTCCTATTTAGAACACGGTCCGATTTAGACCACTCTCCCCTATTATTAAAAAGTGAACAAAAGTGTATTAAAAAAACATCTTCTAAAAAATAAGACTTATTTTTATGTTAGAAGACGTCTTTTTAATACACTTTTATCATATTGTTTACTTTTTGTTAATACCTGTAAATTAAAAATGATTTCTTTCATTTATTTAAAAAATCTAGAATGTGTTATTGAAAATATTTATTAAATTAGCTTTTAATGTAAATCCGAGAAAATTTGATTCAAATTTCAAATTCAATTCGTTTTTGAACATACATCAAAGATTCGATCACAAATGCTTGATTGGTATACCTCTACTAGTAATTTATTAAATCGCAAGCAATCCAGTGAGAAAAACTGCATCATGTACCACTGGCATTCTCAAACTAAAAATGATAACTGATAAATTATCCTTAAAATGAAAAAAACTAATGCACGAGATATATTCCACGAGAGTGATGTTAAAGAAATAATTAAAGAAGTCAACAATGAAAATACCAATGGAACGATATATACAACTCTCATTTCCTATTGCTTCGATCTGCATTATTAAAGCTTGCGAAATCATCGTATCGATAAGCAGCCGCTTGCAGATCGTTAATTGTAACAATTAATCTAGAGTGCGGATTGATAATCGCGGGAATTATTCGTAAGGAATAATCACATGTTGTAAAATAGAATGACAATGCTAACACACACGGAGAGACTGCCGGCCTGCTCGAGTGTCGGTACACGAATGATAGCGCAATAACCTAGTGTAAACAACAGCCCGCTCGATCCGCTAGTTGTAATACGTCACAAAAACAAACATCAAGGCCGTGCGCTAACCGCCAACTGACTTGTTCTCTCTGTGAAATATTAATTTTACGAAATAAAGTTTTAAGTTTAAGTCTCAAATGTATTGAAAATACAATATATCAATATAAATGTTTACTTACGAAATTAATTATATGTGTATTTTTTATTTCATAAACATAAAAAATAGATCACACGATATTTTACGTGACACTTTTATTCAAATTCGATATGCATTTTCGCGGAATATACGATACGCTTAATAAACAGTTCATTACGTAATGATACAATATTTTACTGCTTTAAAATATTCGAGCTCATACAAGGGCGGTTTGAAAAGTCCGTGCAAAGTCTAAAATATGGCACCACCAGTATGTATCGAGATTATTTTTAATATCTAATAACTCTTGGAGGATCACGCATCAAATTTCTGTGAGATACACACACTATACCTTCATTATAAAGAAAAAAAAATATTTTAGATTTTGTGCAGGCAATAAAACTTATTTAAGGCATGAAAAAAGTAATTTTGCTCCTGCACTCCTGTACGTTCCGCTAAAACCAGCATGTAACGAACGATTCAATGCCAATCTGTCTACAGAATTTTACTATGCAACCGCATACACGTATCTATTACAGTTTAAGAAATATTAACGTTACTATTGTTCCGTGTTACTTTTGTCCCCGGTCTCCCCTACTGTCTATTTTATTCTTTGTTAATAAATTACTAATTTACGTTTACTTTTAAGGTAGTTAGATCCTAAAACACATTATTCAAGAATGTTTTGAAACTTTCGTTTCAAGTAATTTAGGTATTAATACGTATGCCTGTAAAATTTGAGCTCGATTTACCGTCTCGTTCCTGAGATATAACCGATCAAACACTTCGCCGATTTTTCTATATTTACCATTGTAGTATAGCCATTTTTGCCGTGATATGACACGGATTTTCATATAGCATCGAAACCGCATTCAAGAAGTTAATGAAAAACGAGTCTTATGTAGTTGAATTTATGAATAAGCATGTGTAACAAGACCGCAAATATTTATCGTATGATAGTAAAGTTTGAGTCAATAAAAAATTTTGATTTTATACATTCTCTCGAAAATTGACGAAGTCTAGTAGATATGGCAACGTCGCACTTTCAATGACCATGCGTCAGTTGAAAATGCTCATACCTAGTGTTTGGTAGTTTGTTGAATGAATGTGGACTGTAAATTTCTGGATTTCATCTTTTTTATTGAGGACTCACAATTGAGCACGTTCGCTCGTGACGAGAGACAACCGCCATCTTGTCTGCGATAAGTGTGAGATAGTAGTTGGTAGCTCATATAGATGGAGCACCAGATTAAAGAAAACGAATCTTATCAAATACTAAACATACCCCCCGACATTGAAAGGTACTTTCAATAATAGTTGATTAATGGAATGACAAATAAACTTGAAGTTACAAGATGAGCTTATAATTAGTAATTAGAACTGTAAACGCAAATACTAAGATTAATGAGTAAGTTATTTCGGGTTAATTAATAAGAATACGTAAAATACTAAAGTTAACAAATAATTGAAAATTCATACTGAGAATATAAACGTAATTAATAAACTGTGATCCTTAAATTTAAGTATTAGTACAATCTTCTCTTGGCAATGGACATAGTTTTGCAGTCGCGATTTTGGTTGTTCCTGTGGCTGTCCTTACGGTGGCAACCCTTGCCACACCATCCTTGCCTGGGTGAATGGAAACAATCCGTCCAAGTTTCCATTTGAAGGGCGGTAGGTTGTCATCCTTGATTATGACCATCATGTCTTCCTCGAATGGCCTGACAGCCTTTGCTCCCTTTGTACGGAGTTGTAGTTCAGATATGTATTCTTTGTTCCAACGCTGCCAGAAATGCTGCTGTAGCTTCTGAATTAGCTGCCATCTGTGTAGCCTGGAGTCTGGAAGGTGAGTTAGTGCAGGGTCCGCTACTGACGTGAATGTCCGACCAATCAGAAAGTGAGCGGGTGTGATTAGGATTAAATCATTGGGGTCTGAGGACATTGGAATCAATGGCCGCGAATTTAAGAGTGCTTCAACTTGCACAAGAAATGTATAAAATTCTTCAAATATAAGAACCGCGTTACCTACAACTCGTTTTAAATGATGTTTGGTCGACTTTACTCCCGCCTCCCATAGCCCACCGAAATGTGGTGAATAGGCGGGAATAAAATGCCACGTAATACCTATATTACCAGCCACCTGTTCGATTGCCTTGGTCTCCTTTAGGAGAAATTGTGCTAATTCCTTCAATTCTCTGTTCGCTCCAACGAAATTGGTTCCGTTATCGGAATACATGTGCGCTGGTTTTCCGCACCTTGAAGAAAAGCGTCTGAGTGCAGCAATGAAGGTTTCTGATGTCAAGTCTGACACCAACTCGAGATGCACTGTCTTTGTAGCCAGACAGACAAATAAACACACGAATGCCTTAGAAATTTTGCATCCTCTCTCTTTTCTATCCTTTATAAAAAAAGGGCCTGCATAATCGACACCTGTAGCGTGAAACGGTGCAGTCATGGTTACACGAGAACTTGGTAATTCACCCATCGGTATCTGAGACTGTCTTGGATTGTTCCTAAAGCATCTAATGCAGTTACGCACAGTTTTTCTAGCTAAATTCCTACCTCCTAATGGCCAGAAACGTTCACGTATAGAATATAAGAGTGATTGTAGTCCGGATGCAGCAGTCGTAAATGTTCACTGGTGAAAAGCAATTTTGTAAATTGATGCTCTGCAGTTAAAATTATGGGGTGTTTCTTATCTACCGTGAAATCAGCGTTTTTTAGCCTACCACCGACACGTATAAGACCCTTCTCATCGAGAAATGGATTAAGTAAAATTAATTTCCCCTTTGTAATCTGTTTGCCCGTTTTTAGGATTTCAAGCTCAGTTGAGAAGGATTGTTCCTTTTTTTTTTTTTTTTATGTCGGAGGGGAAATGCCTACCGCATTCCCTGGACCTCGGGGGAGAGTCCAGGGATATGTGGGGCTCGCACCCACTAAAACCCCTCCGGGTGTCCTTTCTCTGGCCGATGTTGGGGGCTCCCAGGAACGCGTGGGAGCATACTTCTGGGAGCCCCCTGGCCCGCCGGCTGACTGCCGGACCTAACCCGCCCGGGGCCTTTTGACGGGCCCCGAGCGGCACCGTTGCGCGTCTTCTCTAACTGGGTGCGGAAGGGG
>NW_017257362.1:731-4144 GCF_001594055.1 Mycetomoellerius zeteki | reverse complement strand
CCCGGGGCGCGGGCGGCCCGGCTGGAGCCGGCCACTGCGTTCTCCCCGACGACCCCCCGGCCGCCCGCCCCCTCCTCTGTCTCTACCCCCACCGCGGGGGGAGGGCCCCGGCCTCCGGGGGCCCTCTCTCTCTCTCTCTCCACCTCCTCTATCCGCCGCATGACTTGCCCGCAGAAGGAGGAGACGGGAGCCCTCTCCCTGCCGACCATGACTCTAACCACGGTCGGCAGGGAGAGGTCCTCCCCTATCTCTCGGCTCAGGACGGCGCGTTCTTCCGCCCACGCTGGACAATGTTCCAGCGTGTGCTGCGCGTCGTCCCGAGCCCCGTCGCAGTGGTGGCAACGCGTCGTCGGCTCCTTCCCGATTCGACGCAGGTACTCACCGAAGCAGCCGTGGCCGGTGAGCACCTGCATCAGGTGGTACGAAAGTCCGCCACATCCCCTGCCCACCCAATCGTCCAGGCAGGGGAGGATGGCCTCCGTGGTCCTCTTCCCGTTCGCTGGCGGGTCGTTCCGCAGGCTGTCTCGCCACTCTTGGAACACCCGCCGACGGGCGTCCTCCTTGATGACGCTGACTGTCCTCGGGGTTACAACGCCCCCTCGGAGCCTGATGGCCTTGACCCTGGCGTACGACTCCGCCAGGGCGTCGGCCACCCACTCCACCGGGGGGACACCCACGAGGACCTCGAGGGTGTCATTCGACACGGTCCTGTAGGCCCTTGCGATTCGCAGGGCCAGCCGCCTTCTTACGCTTTGCATCCTTTGACGGATGCAGCGGCTGGCCAGGGCCTCCCCGCTCCACACGGGGGCCCCATAGAGGGCCCCCGACAGCACCGCGTACGAATACGCCCTCCTGACGCCATCGTTCGGATCACAAAGGTTCGGCATCAGACCGAGTAACGCATCGGCCCGCTTGCCCAATCGCGGGGTTATGAGATCGAAGTGATCTTTGAAACCCTAGCGACCATCCAAGGTGAGACCCAGGTACTTCAGATTGGGTCCCACCAGGACACGGACTTCGTCCACCTTTACTGAGGCCCTGGGGAGCCTCCCGCCAGTCCCGTCGTGGAAGAACATAGCTTCCGACTTGGCGGGGGCCACCCTCAGCCCCAGCAGTTTAATCGCGCCGACGACGCATGCCACCGCGACGTTCGCCCCGCATACTGCCCTTCCCCAGGTTGTACCCCCCGCTACCACGAGCGTGTCATCCGCGTAGCACACTACGTGGCAGTCGGGGGGCAGGGCCGCGCGGAGTACGGCGTCGTATGCGACGTTCCATAATAGGGGGCCGAGCACCGACCCCTGAGGAACGCCGCACGACACCTCCCTCCGCTGCTGGAGTCCGGACTTGTCCCGGTACTCCAGCTATCTGTCCCGGAAGTAGTCTTCCGCCGCGGCGAGCAGGTAGGGAGGCAAGAGGAAGTGATCCCTCAGCGTCCCCACCACCCGGCCCCACGGCAGACTATTGAAGGCGTTGGCGATGTCGAGTGACACCGCCAACGCCACCTTCCCGCCGGTGGTCAGCTGCTCCGAGAGGGCACGCACCTGCTTGATCGCATCTACCGTCGATCGGCCCTCCCAGAAGCCGTACTGGCCGCCGGACAAGTTTTGACCACCCCGGGACAGACACTGGACGATGCGGGTAGCGATGGCTCGCTCGAACAGTTTTCCCACATCGTCCAGTAGGCATATAGGCCTATACGCGGAGGGATTCTCCGCTGGCTTGCCCTCCTTACGTAGGAGGACAAGCCTGGCCCTTTTCCACAACCTGGGGAATACACCTTCCCTGAGGCAGCTCGTATAGAGCTGCCTCACTTTAGGCCTGATCACCGGGGCCGCGGCTGCCCACACTTTGCCGGGCACGCCGTCGGGCCCCGGTGCACGGGGCCTCCCCTTCAGGCGAGCGAAGGCCTGCGCCATCTCTTCCCCGGAGACACCCAGCTCCTCGACCCATCACTCTGGGGGGCCCGCCCTCTCAGGGATCTCGCGATTCCTCGTAAGGAAGAGGGCGGACACCACATCGTCGAGGAACGGGACGTCCAGAGTTTCCGTGATTGGGGGGGCCCACGGACGCAACTTCTTTGTTGCTATCTTGTAGGGCCTCCCCCACGGGTCCCTGTCCAGGGAGGAGACTAACTCCTTCCAGGCATTGGCCTTCGCCCGCCTGATGGCCACACGGAGGGCGCTTCGCGCGTCGCGGAGTCCCTCCGCGGCCCTCTCAACCTCCGCGTCGATGCCCCGCCGCCGGGCGCGGGTGTATTTGCGCCGGGCGGCCACGGTGGTCCTTCGGAGTTCCGCTAGTTCCTCCGACCACCAATAGGCCGCCCTCCGGCTCGTTGGGCGGGAGCGGGGCATCGACGCGTCGCACGCGCGCGACATGACGTCCCCGAGCCATGTTGCCTCCTCCTCCACCGTGGCTCCCGGTCGCTCCGGCCAGGTGGAGGTGAGGAGGCTCACCTCGAGGGCGTCGGGGTCCAATTTCCTCAGGGCCCATCGACGTTCTTCTCTGTGGCGGCGTTGTCTCACTTGCACCTCCGCGGGTGTGGACACCAGCTCCATTCGGATCACTCGGTGATCCGACTGTTCTCCTAGGGAGCCGGCGTCCACGTGCCAACCTTTGGCTCGCTGAGCCGCCGCGGGGGGCGCTCATGTAAGATCTACTATGGACTCCCCCCGCGGCCCCACGAAGGTGCTGACCCGGCCCTAATTCATGATGATCAGGCCGAGTCCCGCCGACCACTGCAGGGTGCTATCGCCCCTGGAGTCGGTGGAGGAGGATCCCCACTCAACAGCGTGAGCGTTGAAATCCCCCCCCACGATCGTTGGTCTGAGGAAGCGATGATGTATTTGCTCCCCCAGGGACTCCAGGGCGTCCTTGTATTCCCCCCTAGACAGTCTAGGAGGGAAGTAGCACCCCCCAACGTCGATGGGTCCCCACTCCACTCCCCCAGGGACTCCAGGGCGTCCTCGTATTCCCCCCTAGATAGTCTAGGGGGGAAGTAGCACCCCACAACGTCGATAGGTCCCCACTCTACTAGTATGAACCCCTCCCCCGCCGATATGGGTATCATCGGCGGGGTGTCGCGCGCGTGCAGGCAGACCATCGCCACCCGTCCCAGAGAGTCCCCAGCCTAGTTGGGGTGATTCTCTGGGATGTTATACGGGTCGGCGGCGATAGCCAGCCCCCCCCCCCCCTCGGCCAGGCACTGGAGCAACATGCTCTGCGCCCCCGCCGAGTGGTTGAGGTTTGTGTGGGCGAGGGTGTAGGGCATTAGAGTTTGCCCCGCTTATCCTCGCCCGCATCAGCCCCTCCGGGCTCCTTTGTCAGGCGGCGTTGGTTTCGCCGCCGATGTTTTCGCCTCCGTCGGGATTTTGTCGGCGGAGGGAGGACCGCTGGGCTTCTGGCTCCCCCCC
>NW_017257362.1:0-684 GCF_001594055.1 Mycetomoellerius zeteki | reverse complement strand
GAGTGTCCGGCACGCGGGGCAGTCGGCCTTCTCGCTGCACTGACTGGCAGCGTGGCCGATGCCCCCGCACCGGAAACAACAACCCGACCTGTCGACTGTGCTGGTGCATCGCTGCTGCACGTGTCCAGCCTCCAGGCATCTGTAGCACTGGAGGCCACGTGCAGGCAGTAGCGTCAGCCGACAGGTCGACCACCCCACCGTGATTTGCGGGGTGGCCATCAGCCGTTTGGCCGCCTCTACGGGGCACCTGACCCAGGCAGAGCCCAGGCCGTTGGGGGCCCTCCGGATGTCCCCCACTTTGAATTGTAGTGGGGGACATTCGCACTTCCGTTCGAACTCCTCGGCTACCTCCTTGGGGGTGACCGAGTCGTCCAGACCGGAGACCCGGAGCTCGGCGCTCTTCGCGGGTCGGGACACCTTGACATCGTCCCTATCCGCGAGAGCGGCCAAGAGCTTTTCGGCCAGGCAGTCCGCCTTGGCCTTGCCCTCCGGGCCTCTAATCTCCCAAATGAGGGCCCCCGTGATGGCCCTCCTGGGTCTGAGGTCCTCGATCCCCAAGTCCTTGAGGAAGATCGAGGACAGAAATTGTTCCTGAGCTAACCTTGCGAACATGTGTTGAGTCTCTGTAACTGTGAGCCGAATCTACGTCGATCAGGATGTTTACAATTATTTATAAATCGTCTG
>NW_017257361.1:0-1492 GCF_001594055.1 Mycetomoellerius zeteki | reverse complement strand
GCTGCAACATTGCTACGACATTACAGTGCAATCTTGCTGAAAGCGAACATTTTTATGATGCTATGACATTGCAACAATGTTGCAAATACATTGCGCTATCTATTTGCAATATTACTTAACATTGCAATATATACAATGAGATATATCTGCAATCATTTTGCAATCTTTCTGTGCTGTATGGGCAGTGACGGATTAACGCGTAAGCAAACGCAAGGCACTTACTTAGGGCGGCAAATTTTTTAAGATAAAATATTTACACAGTTGAGATAAACTTTTAATTTTTGTTAATCTAACGCTTTTACACGAGTTATACCGAGCATATTTTATCCGAAACGATATTTTAAATATACAGTTGAAAATGTATTATATTTATATTCTTCAGGATTCTGATTATCTTCTTAAGGATTATTAATTGATTTCGCTTTTCATCAACCAATGTGGGGGTATAAAGGGAACGGTGCACTTGCACACAGTTCAATTACACACACCACTAATATCGATCTGTTCCTAGTAATTTTTTATTACTTCATCAATGAGATTATATTATTTTAAATTAGCCAATTAGTGATGTGAGCAATTGATACACCCGGGCATAAATCTTTTTTTTTATTCATTTTCCCTTTTATCAAATTTATAAATTAATGAAGCCACCTGGAAGCGGTTAAATGTTGGTGCCTAAGGGCGACAAAATGCTTAATACGTCACTGTGTATGGAACGTGATATTTATGAATTTTCGTGAATAAAAAATTACGTACTGATTTAGAACAATCCGTTACGTGATTTACATGTTTTAATTTCATCATGTAACGTTGTGACATGGTTTTTTTTCAGTAGGGTCTAAACACCTGTTCGCTGTGATTGGTGGTCATCGGTTTAAAAAAGTAACGAAAAAGTAATGAAAAGTTACTTTTTCGAGTATCGGTAATTGCAACGGATTACTTTTAAAAATCGGTAATTAGTAATTGGTAACTTGTTACTTTTTCTGCTCAGTAACGAGTAATTGTAACTTGTTACTTTTAAAAAGTAACTTTCCATTTTCTAGTGAATACTGTACTTGGTATAATATTACTTGCGTACTCTGGTGAAAAATTATGCTGAAATTATTCTACGTTTTGGAACATTTCAGCAAAATTGCTGAAGATTTGTTGAAATTTCATTAAAAGTGAATTTTTCAGCTAACATATTGAAAAATCGCTGAAATTTCTTTGAAATTGAATTGAAATTTCTTTGAAATTTTGCTGAAAATGAATTTTTTAGCTAAAAATCACTGAAATTAAACTAAAATTTTTCTAAAATGCTGAAATTTTGATAAAAAGTGTTCCAAAATGTGAAATAATTTCGGCGAAATTTTTCCACCAGGGTATAATCATAATGAAAGTAAAAAGGTATGCTCATTGGGAGCGGCGCACTACAATTCAATTGCCTATGTCACTCACATTGCCTTGTTCCTAGGAATTTTTTCACTGCTTCATTAATGAGATTATATTATTT
>NW_017257360.1:39646-44756 GCF_001594055.1 Mycetomoellerius zeteki | reverse complement strand
ACAGTTTAACCATATACAGTTACGACAGTCCCTGAAATTTTTCGTGTAATGTTTCAAGGCGCATGCGTCAACTATACTATCGAAAACATGGCGGTATCAGAATAATAATAAGTGTGTTTGGAGGTTATATGTTTGTATGATTCTGTGATATTATATATTATATAAGTGAAATATTGTTAACGAAGATTTTATTCTTAATGCGTTTTTTTTAATATCCTATTTCGAAGTTATAATAATGAGTAAAGGTGGATTTTCTTGTGTGATGTGTAAAAACATATCTGGACGAAATGCAGGAATAAAGTTTTTTCGTTTTCCAAAAGATCCAGAAATGTAAGTAAAAATTTTCTCTATAAATATGCAAATAAATATATATGTAGTACAAAGTTTATATAATGATATTGAAATTATACAATTATATTTTTGCATAGGTCTAAATTATGGCTCAAATCTTGTAATCGTATGATTGATAGAACAACTGAAGAACTGTATAAAAATTATCGAATTTGTAGTGATCATTTTAATGAAAACATGTATCTTAATGACTTGAAAACTAGACTTCTTCCTGCAGCTATACCAAATGCAACACAGACCACATCAAATTTTCTGACAAATCCAACTTGTGACACTTACGTTATTTCAAGAGGTAATATTCTGCTTTATATTTTATTCAACTGAAGCTGACTTTTCATGTGCAACTGCAGCATATGCTGCGACAGCAAAATGCTAACATTGGTTAAAAGTTTTTTTGTAAGCTGATGCTATCCAATCAGTTCTTGAAAGTATGAATCAGATGACGTTTTGCTGCCGCAGCATATATGCTGTGTATGAAAAATTAGCTTGAGAGATACTAATAAATATTTTTTATCATTTATGAAAAATTAGCTTGAGAGATACTAATATAATAAATATTTTTTATCACAGAGAATATAGAATTTAGACAGAAATCTTATCAGGAGGAATTAGAAATAAAAGCAAACGAATCGTTATATGAACAAATGGGCCTAGGTGAAAGCAATAATTCTAGTAAGTTTAAACTAGCATAGATGTAGACAATAATTAAAAATAGATTAATGATTATAAAAAATGTCTTATTAATAAATTACCAAATATCATTCTTAATGAACGCTAAGTGACACACAATTAACAGAATTAATATTATAGATGTATTTATTATATGTGTAATAATTATAAGTATTTGTAGCTGATGGGACGCTAATAGAGCCAGATGAGCGTAATATTTCAAGAGGAGAAATTGCCTCTTCAAAACTAGTTCATAAACAAATTCAGACGCCTCAGAATTTGTCTCATGATTCTCCAAGAAAAAATCGATTAAAATCAAGAATTGTCTCATTGCAGCGGGAAAATAGAAAACTGAAACAACAATTGAAAAATGCTCTTACAAAATCAGACAGAGAAAATTTAAAATATTACTGTCAACTAACAGATAAATTTTTATTTCCTTCTGTAGCAACTTTTGTGAAGGAACAAGCTAAACTAAACCAACAATTAACAAAAGGCAAGAAATATTCTATGCAATTCAAACAATTTTGTCTCAGTATATATTTTATTAGTCCTAAGAGTTACAAAGTATTGCGTAATGAACTAATATTACCAAGTCCAAGAACTCTTCAACGATCAATTGAAACGTTACAAATATCTCCCGGACTTAATGATATCATTTTTTATATGATAAAGGAAAAAATTGTCAATTTTACATTACTGGACAGGTTATGTGTAATTTGTATTGACGAAATGTCGTTAAAAGCAAATCTTTATTATAATATTAGTCGAGATGAGGTTATAGGATTTCAAGATCTTGGACATGAAAAGAAATTCCTCCCAGCATGTAATGCGGCCGTAATTATGATAAGAGGGATCTGTAAATCTTGGAAGCAACCAGTTGCTTATTATCTATTGAATTCAACTTTTAATGAAGCAGACGTACAAAATGTTGTACAAGAAGTGATCAGGAAGCTTCAAAATATCGGATTAAAAATTGTCGCACTTGTTACAGATATGGGCAAAAACTATCAAAATATGATTAAGCGCCTTGGTGTAACTTTAGAAGTCCCATATTTTGAAATTAATGGCGAACGTATTCATTATTTAGCCGACCCACCACACTTGATTAAAGCTACAAGAAACAATATTTATATTAATAATATTAAATACAATAGTGACTCAATTTTTTGGAATCATATTGCAACTCATTATAATTATGATAAAGATCAACCAAATCGATTAGCTTATAAACTAACAGATATTTATGTTCAACCATCAGGGTTTGATCGAATGAAAGTAAAATATGCTGTTCATGTCTTAAGCGCTACAGTGGCAGCTGCCTTGAAAACACTATACGTTATAAATATTTTACCAGCAGTTGTATTAACGACAGTAGAATTTATTGAAAAATTCGATAGTTTGTTTGATATCTTTAACTCATCCACAGTAATAGATAAGAAAAGTTACAGGAAAGCTTTTACTGGAGCACAGCATCAATTACAATTTTTACAGGAAATGTTCGATTATTTGTCAGGCTTAAAAGTTTTTTCAAAAAAAAAGAAAAAATATTACAAATACGGTTCAAGTTTTCAAGTTTTGGAAATTAAACATAAAATCTCTACAATCAGTGTGGACTTATATGCAAACTACTCAGCCAGATATTAAGTTTTTGCTTACAAGGCGGTTGAATCAAGATTCACTAGAGAATTATTTTGAAAAAATGCGAACGTTGAACGGCGCGGCGTATACTGTCACACCATCACAATTTTATTTCGGTTTTAGAAAATTATTTTCTACATTTTATTTGACGACGGGAACTGGAAACTGTGCCGAAGATCGCGACTTAATGCTTATGAATGTTGCTAATTATAAAGCTCAAAATGTACAACATGTTGATGTGAATCAGCAAGATAAAGGAAAACCAATTTTAATTGATGACCATGATTATCGAAACATAAGTCTATCGGAACAAAATGCTTTTCGATATGTTTGTGGATATTTAATGCGAAAGTGTATCATAAAACATTCCTGTGATATTTGCCTTAAGTATGCGAGAGAATATGTAGACTTGAATAACAATTCATATTATTGTTTCTTTCGAGCTTATGAATCTACAGAAAATAATTTGTTTGGTAGTTTGTTAATGCCAACTGATGACTTCGTTACATATATACAAGTTTTAGAAAACAATTTTTTTCAAAATATAAAAACCTTAATATTGCAAAAAGGTGTTGTAGCTAATCTCATTGAAATTTTTTCTCACATACCATTTGCTCATCCATGTCCTAATTTTCCAAAGGAATATTTGATAAGGCTTTTTGCTCGAGTCCGACTTTTTTTTACTTTAAGAAACATTAACAGTACATTCAAGACTCAACGAGGACATAGAAAAGTAATAATTTTGAAACATTGATTACTATTTTATATTTACAAGAAATAATTATTTATTTTTTGAAAACTTTTAATTTGCTACGCATTAATAAGCTACACATTGAAGAGTTTACTTATATTTTGAAAATTAGTTCAGCTTTGTATGTGATATTTACGTTTTGTTATATTTTATATGCTATTTTTTCTATAAGTATAACGGAATAATATATGTGATAGAACTTTTATGTTAAATACGTTATTATTTTTTATATAAAATATATCAATGTAATTATAAGACTGAAATAAATGCATAAATATGAAAATATGAATGAAATGCATGAAATTAATTATAAAGCTACTATTTACAATCTGGCCTGATGTAAAAACCGTTCAAATTTATCCTAAGATAGTAGTTAATAAAAAATATCATCAACACAAGAGCATTAGTTTTTGATGTTAGATCCGGCGATAAATATCAATCTTAGTATATTTGATTTTATTTTTTCTCTTTTCTTGCAGTAGAATAAACATGATGATTGGTTCACCAGTGCCATCAAAAACCAGATGAAAACAATCAAGCATTTAACGGATGAGTTCGGGGAGACGCTATTAGTGCTATTCGTATTATTCAATGTTTTTTTATTGTTCAATAAACGTAAAATAAAGATAGGGCAACATAAATAACATTAATAGCGTCTCCCGGCTGCAGTCAATAACTTCAGATCTGGATAATTTTGTCAAGGAGAATATACATAATATTCAATTTTTATTAGAATATTCCTATATATATTTTAATTTTTTTATAAATTACATTATTAATATTTCATATTAATGATTAATAATTGTATATTTTTTATACTTTACAACTTTATACTTTATTGTGAAAATTAAATGAATACTTTTTACACTTTGTCCATCGCACAATTGTCAACTAATTATTGAAAGTTTAAAATAACACCCAAAATGTGTGTTTTATTCGTTCAAAATACAATAAATTTCGCAATGTGTGTGTTAATTATTATCTAACCTTATTTTATAATTTAACTTTTTTTCAACTTTTTCTGTGGCTCCTTATATCACCTATTTCATTAATTACAATTGTCTATAGTAGCTAGAAATATTTAAAGCTAGAAATTTTTTATATTTCACATCTTTGAACTACACGCCTTTATACTATCCAAAACATGGCGGAGAGTCACATGACTGGGTAACACGAACATCAAAGGTTCCGCCTTTACTGTCGTAACTGTATATGGTTAAACTGTGACCTGATTGAGCATCAAAATTATTAAAATTGCTTGTCAATTTAATTCGCGAGATTACTACAGTAGTTTAATTGCTGTTTGTAGTCCGGAAAAACAATTCAGCGCGCAGTTCGAAAGACTACAAATATGGTATATATGTATATGCAAGTACATATATAATATATACAGAGTGTCTCAAAAAAACGGATCGAAACACAATGGGGACGTAGATTGGATCAAGGGGAACAAAACAGTTTTGTACCATTTTGCAGTTGACGCAATATTTAACGAGATATTAACGATTTAAGGCGAATACAAGCGTCCGACCAGCCTACTGCTGTGCTACTGCTCAAGCGCTATCCTTCTCCTCCCCATGCGTGCCGTTCTGAGTGGCTCGCTTGCCAGGCCATCCCCGTACCTCACGGCCCGCCCGCGCCGCCCGGCCGGCGCGTCATGCGATCGGTGGGGATGGTAGGCCGTCCTGCCGACAGCAG
>NW_017257360.1:27203-38920 GCF_001594055.1 Mycetomoellerius zeteki | reverse complement strand
TCTTCTACGTATCATACAGAATTATTTATTTGAGTAATCTCTGATGAAAATTTTTCTCAGAATTTTTCACATAATTTTGCAGAAATTCTATATAATTTTTCAGAATTTCCATATAATTTTATAACTTTCTTACATTTTTCATACGAATTGGAACACTTCTCAGAAAATCTACATCTTATCTCAGAATTTTTCATATATATTACTTATGAAATATATAAGATTTCTAAGATTTTTTGTATAATTTCTGATGAAATGTTATAAAATCTAAAACAAGAACATTTTTTTTTAATTATGGAATGAGAAATTTCAGAATTCACTTGTATAAACAGTTCTGAGAGAAGATATAAACTTTCTGAATATTTCTGAAAAATGTTCTAATTCATACAAAAATTATGAGAAAAATTGTCGCTAGAGATGCAATAATATTTTTTTAATTTCAGGAATAATTTTATCGAGAATCTTTCGAAAAAACCTTTCGAGTAAAGTTTTACTCCGTTAATAGCAGTGCAAATTAAGAGGTTATGGTGATGACAGTTTAAAGGCAGTTTCATTGCATGTCAGCCATTTTTAATACTCTTGTTAGTAACTTTGCGATACTGACTTAAGCCGGTTGCGCTTCTCTGATATCTAGGACTCTAATGAGCAGTAGGCTGGTCGGACGCTTGTATTCGCCTATCTTTAAACGTTAATATCTCGTTAAATATTGCGTCAACTGCAAAATGGTACAAAACTGTTTTGTTCCCCTTGATCCAATCTACGTCCCCATTGTGTTTCGATCCGTTTTTTTTTTGAGACACCCTGTATAGTAATTCAAGATTTTAAATTATTTAAACATTAAAGATCCAGCTTCGACCGTTATAGGCATTTTAATTTTTAGTATTGTGTTCATAAATATATAAAATTTTACGACCTGCGTGTCCTGGCTCCCGGGTGAGGCGGCTCCCAGCTTGTCGCATCTTCGTCCTCTTCTGCGTAGTGGTCTTCCTTCTTCCGATGGTGGGTGAGGCGACAAGATTACAGAACAATATTTTAGCCAACGAGTAAGGTCCGTCGATGACACCAGATGTAAATGCGAGACTAACTACCTAAAAAAAATAAGTTTGCAACACAAAAGAAACAAAAAGAAATCAACTAAACTTACGATTAGCGCTCGTACGCGCGCCCGCTTGCGCGCTCGTTCTCTGAGCCGGGACACTAGATCCCCCCGCCGACGATCCGCGACAGTGACGGACAAAAATTGTCACGTCACAATATACATACAGGGTGTCCCATTTTAATGTCCTACCCCAAATAACTTTTTTATTTTTAATAAAAGTTGTATGGTTTTGAGGGGGACATAAGGTGGTGTCATTAGTTTGACCTTGAATAATTGCTTGAAGATCATGTGAAGGTCACTTTCAATTTCTTAAATGGAAACCTCTATTTTTCATTGGATATTCTTGTAGTTTACCTCAAGAGCTTTCCAAAACACTATAATAAAATATTTTTTCAAGTACTTTTTTAGTTATAATGCTCGAAACTACAGTATCTCCGGCATTTAGCATTATCCAAGGTGTCCGACCGACAGCTAAAACCTCTCAAATGTTGTTTAGGACAATGAACTGCCGGTCGAACACCTTGGATAATGCCGGAGATACTGTAGTTTCGAGCATTATAACTAAAGAAGTACTTGAAAAAATATTTTATTATAGTGTTTTGGAAAGCTCTTGAGGTAAACTACAAGAATATGCATGAAAAATAAGGGTTTCCATTTAAGAAACTGAAGGTTATCTTCGCGTGACCTTCAAGCAACTATTCAAGATCAAACTAATGACATCAAACTAATGACATCTTATGTCCCCCACAAAGCCATATAACTTTTATCTGAAACATTTTTTTATAAGATCAAAAATAAAAGTTATTTGGAGTGGAACATTAAAATGGGACGTCCTGTATATGTGTACATATATTCAGATATACCTCTACATATATTTAAAGTTTTTATTTTAAATATTTTTTATATTAATTTGAATTAAAGATTTTTTTATTATGAGGTTTTGACACTACTTTATTATTCTATTGATTAATTTCGTTTTTCTTTAAACTATAGTGATTAGTATGATTTACTTAAAAAGCAAAAATTAATTAAAGCAAACATATCTTTTCGCATAAAGTTACATAAATATCTTAAATGTTACATATTAATCATTTTTCTAGCTTTTGCTAATTTATTTATTGAATAAAATTTGGAATAGTAAAAACTGAAATTTATCATGGTTTTTTTTTATTCACTAGACTTTTTCAATCAACCCTGATTCATAGTAAGGCACGTGACGTAGTAAGTAAAGTGATTTGTTATAAAATAATAAATTTCAGTGTTGAATAAATTATGACTTTCCTTTAAACTAAGATATCACGCTTAGAAATGACGTAGAATCTGGATATTTCAATAAATAAAGAAACCAACTTATTTATTATTCACCTTATGCACTTTGCTCTGGATAATGATTACAGACAATTAGCCTTAACAATTTTTTTAAATTGTGTGTCCCTGCGAGCGGAACTGCAATGCAAAATGGAATTGCATTGCGCTTTCGTTTTACTTCTTCGCAATACGCAATTGTGATATTAAAATGATCATCTATACAAGGATAGCTATACAAAGACGTCCTCGGTAACGAGACGAAAGACTTAAAAATACAATTGAACTTACATGGATAGCTCAATTAATATGCGACTCTTCATTTTTTTACGGTAAGGTAATTAAACTACGCAATTAATGGCCTAGCAATAGAACACGCTTCTTAAATACTAGAGAGAAATTTGAAGTGAGAGAGAAGTATGCTAGTTTAATACACACACAAAATGTTCAAGTATTTATATAGTCACTATACTTATATAGCTCAATGTTCTCATTAAGTTTTTGCTTCTAGATTATGTTTTGTAATCTTGAAGTAGCTAAGCCATAAAATACTTATAAAATTATTTGTTTAGACATTTTATTGCAAGAAACGACTACCATGACATATAAAACTAAAAGTGATATTATCACAAAGGTATGTAGAAAATATATGTTGTAGTTTAACATATACATTATGAACATTAATATTTAATATTCTAAATAAATTCTTAAATATTATAAACCATGGTGATCTTTCTCCTCTTCATTTTTGTACATAATACAATCGAGTGTCGTACTTGATAAATACTTGAACATTATGTGAGAGATTTTTAAAAATTTGCGAGCAAACAAAAGTATAAAGTAAGATAAGAGAGTTTCTGTTGCACCTAACATGATGGCACACGAAAAACTAATTTATCTTGACGCGTAGTGCAAAAAATGGAATCATTCACAATTTAATGCGGTTGTAGGAAACAGGAGCTTTAAGAAGCACGTTTTGTTGCTTAAATAAACAATTGCTAATCTCAACTGTTTTATGTTTGAAAAAAAAGGCGAAAGAAATTGGCGAATTGTACGCTAAGAGACCCTACCGATTCTGTGTATCTCATGAAAAATATGTGTACAACAATAAATTTACTAAATAACAACAACAATAATTCCATCTGTTAAAGAACAAAACATGAAGATGATTAAAGTTTTTTTGCATCATTGTGTACAATTTCGTGAGTTGCCGCTTATAAATCAACATATATTATAACTGAGCATTTTTTCTTTTTAAATAAAATCGATTTGTCAGTCTTCTGTACCTTTTATTTTTCTTTCCGGATGAAGATTATCCCGCCAATGGAGAAGAAGTGACGACATTATATACATAACTTCGAAAATGAAAGCCACTTGTACCTAAGTGCAGGAATGATATACACACGCCGGCGAATATTCAATATAAAAAATATGATACAACAATATTAAAGTTGCGCAGATGTTACGGCCTAGACTTTGGGCAGAAGTACGAACTAAAGTATTTAAATAATAGTCGTCTATAATAAATCCTTTTTGTGCTATAACTACGTTTTCCGTCATACACAATATTCCCAAATCGATGAAATTATACGGTGAATTTCTATGTCGATGATCGAGCACAATCGAGACTTTACAGCATCAGAGCAATGGACTTAAAGCAATCAGTGTCATTCCATTTTCCAAACCGATGATTTGGAAAGAAAAGAAAAACGTTGTATGGCATTCTCGGTTCTTTTCCACAGCAAATTTTGTCCTCGGTTCTTTTCCACAGCAAAGTCTGTGGCCCACGATGTATGTTTTTTTGTTGGATTGCTTGCGTTTTAATAAATTACTAGAAATTCTGTATTCTGTGTGCAATTCTAATAACTTGCTAAAACGTAAACAATCCAACAGAAGAAAAAAGCACTGTATGCCGTAGGTTTAAGAGATAAATGTTCTATTTTTAGTTTTTCAAAGCAAGATTAATATGCCACTATACATTATGACAAAATACAAATTACCGTTATCAAGATATTTACAGTACATGTTATGATGACAAATGCAGTCATCCAATCACGTATCCATATAGTTTTTCTTTGTGACTTGAATACTTTTAGATTCAGCACGTAATGCACGCAATTCAGTTTTATAAATTTTGTACAAAAATCACTACTAATACAAAAATATCCGATTGTCTTTTTGCCTTTATCATAAAATCATAAAATGACAATAATTGTTTTATTTCCGAAATATCGAGATCGTCTCATTTGATGTAAAAATTTAATAACTATTTATAAAAATTTAATAACGACTATTCGAGCCGAGCGTGAAACTTCAAAAGCGTGGAATTTAGAGAAATTTAGAGAAAAGTAGAATAAAATCTGATTACTTAGAAATCAAACTAAAGAAAACCAATGAAAATATTCGTCGTATGATTAACAAGACTGCGAAATCGCAATTTGCACTCTCAGCCTACTCACTCACAAATGTCCCTCTGCATCTGATGGGAGTCGCTGTTTGAAATTAGGCTTTCGATCGCGCTGTCCTGTTGCGAAATCGTCTCCGAACTCCTGGTCGTACAAAGTTTATTAGACTTAGCTTCTACGCGATTGCATTTAAGATTCGAATCTATCAAATTTGGATTTGACGCGGAATGTACAGAAACGTTAGGCTGAGCGGGCATCGGTCGTTGACACGAGTGCAGCATTAGCTCTGGTCCACCGCCATACGTAGTCAGAAAAAACTGCCACAATTCTTCGGGGATTTGGCCATAATCCGAGCCTATAAAAAAGGAGAATTTGTATTAAAAAAAACATACTTTTTCCATAATAATATGATAATTACAATTTGTTAACAAATTCTAAAAAAAAAAGACTTGTTTATTTATCAAAATAGAAGGCTTACCAACTTTAAGACTATTTTGTCCATTTTTATTTACAACGATGGAATTATTATCGATTGGTCCTGGTGGCTGTGTTTCTTTGCCTCGAACAAAGCTCTGCCATTGCCTCAACCATGCCATAGCCAACGCATAAATGGCTGTGGGATTGTCGGTATTTAACCGTTGGAATAGTTCCATTTCGTACTGTCTACGTTTTTGCAGGGATTCGTACTTTTCTTCGCATGTCGGACACTCGTACAGATGCGTACAGGCTGGGCCTCCTCCAAATCTAAAAAAGGAAATGGATATTAGAAATATATATATGTATATGTATATTATAGAAACATAATATATAAAGTACAGTAAAACTCCGTTTGTTCGAACATGTTGAGAGACAAGACAGTTCTATAATTGAATAATTCAGATAATGAAAACTCATTAGTTCTTTTCTCAGTACTTTTAGTTTCGATAATAGGAACTGATAGTCAGAAAACTAACGTTGAGAGAGCTCGTTATTATTTGAATGGTTCAGATAATATTAAGAGCAGATAATAGTAAGAGTTCAATTGTGTGTTCATATATTTAAAAGTGAGGACAAATTTATTTATTTTACATTTCATTTAAACCGACACGATGCTTTTTTCCTTTTTTTTCTATTGTATTGGTTACGGTGCTGGCTACTAGTACCATAGCCAATATGGTAACAAGTACGCAAATCCAGCTACCAATTCAGCAGTAAAAAAAACAATATCGTATGCTTTAATAAAATACATTAAACCGAGTCCTACTGTAATAATATTATTGCAATCAGAGACTTACGCATTATACAAGTATTCCCAAACTGCTTGCGGTATGGGCATACTAATCTTGTCGACAAATTGTGCTCTAACAGGAATTACTCCCCCGTGCGGACACAGAAAGTCGGAGTTATCGATCGGACCAGGCTCAGAAAATGTATTGAAGCGGTTGATCCACTGTCGGGACACGAAAAAATTTAAATCAGACACCTCGCGGGATGATATCTCCATCAACTCCATGGTTTTGTCACGCAACTGTAATATCTCTGGCGACCATTTTTTGTAGAACAGTACGTATGCCTCGCAATGCTTTACAGTTTCCGGTGATACCTCCGTGACACACTGGTCATCGAACTCGTACCACTTGTTGCCAATGGGATTCAATGCATAACAAGTGTAATGGCCACCGCCAGCTGTACCATGATGGCAAATGACCGATATCAGATTATAAGTAGTGATCTTGGACACGCATTCTTTGTGCAAATAGGGTCTCATATCAAGACCCTCGAGGGGGAACGAAACATAGTTGGCAATCTTTGAGCTAAACATTAGTTCGTGGCGAAACCTCTTCAAATGAACGCACAATATCTCAGGCAATTCCAAGACTTTAGAGAATTTGATGCCATTGCGCAGCTTATTGCATTTCTCACAGCTGTACATGTTGTCACCTTTGAGCTCATCGGCACTAAAAAATGCTGAAAGGCAGTCATGCAAACTGACCACTGGTCCCCAGAACCATGAACGCATCCATTGCAAGAACCACGACAACCAGCCTGACTGATTGGTCACGTAGACTACATCTGAACATGGTCCAGCCTTCTGTGGCGTCAACGAACCTTGATGCAGCATGTCGATGTGATCTCTGCTCGGAATGGGTAAGGACAAATCCTGGAAGGTCTCCACCCGCGTAGAAATTCGATCGCATGTTAAGCACTGCACGCTACTCAAGAGCTTGCCATCAAAAGTATCGCTAATGATGCTGCGCGTCTTTATTTGTTTCTTGGTGCGATGCTTGGCCGGAGAGTTTTGCGGAGACCGTTGCGGCGGAGCAAATGGCAACATCGGTTCGACGTTCGATTTTTTCATGTTTCTGCTGGTGAATTTGTTTCGTAGCTTTTCCGTCTGCGACACGCGAGAATAACGTCTCTTTGTGCCACGTTCACCCTCATCGCTCAGAGAGCTTTGTTCGCTCACGCCTGAATCGCAGGTTTCATATTCGGCGTCGGACTGACTGGATGCGTTGCCGTCAATTTCGGTCTCATCCTCATCCTCCGAGGACTGATCTCCCAATCCTTTCAACCGCAGCTGGATGTCCCTGTCATCCTCAATATGCTCCTTCAATTCCTCGTGCAACTGATCCATGAAACATCTGAGAAATTCCTGTGTGTCATGTTGATGATATCCTCTAAACATTGGATGTACCGTCCTGATGCCTGAAAGGATACCATGCGGCACGACATATCCTCTGGTTTTCTTATTCCACATATCTCGAATAAGGTTTAGATAGTTTAGGCTCAATCCAGGTTTCCTGTCTTTTGACATATAACTGACCATGTGGCCGCAATCCAAGAAGAACTGAGTCAAAGGAGACACATTAGATAAGGCTTGTAGTGCTGCATTCATGTAACATGTATTGCCAATATTCTGCAAGCCCACTAAACCTCTGGGCTTCCCAGAGAAGTCCTTGCTCTCATCTGAGTCTGTACTATCAGGAGAATCCCCAGATCGTTCATTAAATGAACCTCCTTTCTCTGAATTGATTCTATTTATTGACCAATCTCCATAAAACCTGTTAAAAAATATATATTAAATGTTTTTTTTTATAGAATTGCAATTGTAAACTTAATTTAACTTATGTTGAATATATTATTTTTATTACAGAATAAATCTTGTTAGCAATAAAAATGATCAATTGAAAATCAATTGACAATCAATTAATAATCATTCTAAGATCAATCATTAATCACTGAGTTCTAGAGATAGAGATTCTGGACATTAAAAAACTGTTTTTTATCCAACAATATACCTTGTTTCAGAATAAAAAAGTGCAAATAATTATTTCAGCACTAGAAGTCTTTATAAGATTTCTTTATAAGTTCTGCTAAAATAATTACTTATACATTTCATATAGAAACTTTTAATGATAAAAGCCTTGCAAACGAACATAAGACTTCTAATGCAAAAATAATTACTCTTGCACATTTCTTCTTGATAGAACCTTCTAATGTTAACTTTGCATATCATCCCTCTACTTCAAAAGTGATACAACTAAAAAAAATATGATTTTCAAATTATTACAATGAATGAATTAAATAAACATTACCCTACCAATTATTAAAAAAAAATGGATTTTTTTAATAATTACTCCGAGTAACTAAACTCTTCATAACAAAACTATCAAAATCGTCACAACTCAAAAATTGATTATTTTAAGAGTTGTGAAACAAAAAAGAAATGAAAAATAGCATTTAACTATATTAAGAATATTTTTTTGATCGATATTATTTGATTAGTCAAATAATATAATATCACAATTTCATTTTCTGTCAAGTTAAAAAATAGTTTTTCCTCTTTTCTGAGAAACTTGATTTTTTTATCACTTTTGTTATATCACTTTTGAAGTAAGGGACTAATATGAATATAGAAATCTTAAGTCTGTTTTTTCCTTCCTTTTTCCTGCATTAGACTGCACTAGAATTTTCTTCTTTGTTTTCTTTTGTAAACTATCAAACCTATTTCACTTCAAGTTTAAAAAGTATACATATATGTATACTAATTCAGCTACAGAAAAGACTTCTCATCTACATTTTTCCAGTATTTTTTTGACAACTTGCTGAAATATGTTACAATCAAATTGCCAATAAGGTGAGTACTCATTTGATGCAACATTGCAAGCAAAAAAACATCCAAAATGAGTACAGCAATTTTATAGCAACTTTGCAATAACAATTATAGTAAAGAATATATAACATATATTATGTATAAATATATGATATATAAATATATATTATAGCAATATTTCAGTATAAAATTATAACTATTGTTCATTATCAGAAGTGCAAATATTTTTGACAAATTTAATTCAATAAATATTTCTGTCATTATTATAGCAATAGTAACAATTGTTAGTAGGTGGATTTTGGAATAGTACTTTTGCATGAAATATTATCTAGATATAAATACCACCAATGTTAAAATTATTACTCAAGCATTTGCTTACTTATCGAACATCAACCTGTCTAAGCCATCAAGCTTAGACTCAATGCTACCAGGAGCGTCTCCGGCGAACTTGTTGCCCATAGTCTTGAATTCTACTTGTGTCGGTGATAATGGAGGTGATGGAACATGCTTGGCGATTGCCTCGCTCTTGCAAGCATAGCACCAGATCCTGTTGGTCGACAGATTCATATGGGCGCAGTGAGTCGGGAAGTTCTGGTTGTGGATGGTGCTGTGATCGAGATGCGTTTCCGCACAGCCGACCCAACGGCAGTCGGGGAACAGGCAGAGCCAGAGGTTGGGCCCGGGAGTGTCACAGTCACTACATTTAGCGAAGCGCTCTTCCCGGGCCATCACTGCCTCGATGAAGGCGAGATCGCCGCGGTTGGCCAGATGAGGGCAATTCCTTACGACTAATGGCATTTTTCGTTTTTCTCGAGGATAGCGGATCGTCGTCCTCTTTCACCAGGGATGACAAAGTATCAATGTTTCCACTCTTCAAAGTGCAATGATGCTTTCTCGATCGTCCTCGCGCTCGCGTACGGCAGTCCGGGATTCCCGTCCGGCCTACGCGCGGTTCGTAACAACACATGCCACTATCATTATCACGCCGTTGTCACCGTTGTTGATAACTATCGCTGCTGTTCTCTAACCTAATCGTGACAAATCCGGCGCCATCAGCAGACTCAACTGTTACGGAGAGGATCCGTGAGCGCTCGCTGCTATTGGATGATCTAAAAGAATACACCAATAGCATCGAGCGCTCACGGATTCGCTCCACAACAGTTGAGTCTACTGAACGCGACCAATGGCTGCGTTCAGCAGACTCAACAGTTTTGCAACCGTTTTATGATTGTCTGCTGAGATAGGACCATTCTTCTAGATCTAAAAGTAGGATCCAATTAGCGTGAAGGAAACTTCCAACAGTTGCAAAACAACCGTTCTGCTGAACGCAGCCAATGGTCGCGTTCAGAAGACTCAACTGTTGCGGAACGAATCAGTGAGCTCTCGCTGCTATTGGATGATCTAAAAGAATACAGCCCGTATTCAGAACGCGCTTACACGATGTTAGCGCGCTAACATACTATACTTTAGGTTACGCATATTATAGACTTTCAGAGATAAAAGCGCGCTTTTATCCATAAAAGCGCGTTCTGAATACGGGCCTACATCAATAGCAGCGAGCGCTCATGGATCCGCTCCACACAGTTGAGTCTGCTGAACAAGACCAATGATATCAAGCAGCGAACCTCTGCGAATCTCGCGCGCACGAAAACGATTGTTATTGACTGCGTTCAGCAGAACGTTTGTTTTGCAACTGTTGTAAGTTTCCTTCGCGCTAATTGGATCATACTTTTAGATCTAGAAGAATGGTCCTATCTCAGCAGACAATCATAAAACGGTTGCAAAACTGTTGAATCTGCTGAACGCAGCCATTATGGCCCGTCTACAATACACATACTTAGTAAGCTTGGTTTAAGAAGTAAGAATAAAAAATTGACCAATCACAGTCGAATGTAAGAAGAATAATCGACTGTGATTGGTCAATTTTTTACTCTTACTTCTTAAACCAAGCTTACTTCGCATATTGGGTGCATTCAGTATCACGATTGCTCACTGACCTCTGCTACACAGCACGCTTAATCGGGTTTAATAACATCCGTAGTTATGAAATTGTCCAATCGTAACTGTTCCTCGGAAGAATGGAATGACTGTGATTGGCCAGTTTCACAACTACGGATGTTATTAAACACAATTAAGCGTGCCGTGTAGCAGAGGTCATTGAGCGCTCAATAAGCTCTTGTATCTATTTGGTCTATATTTTTAGTTTTAACGGAATATGCCAATAAAATGTAAACGCTCACTGATCACTCATTGAACGGTTGTAGTACTAAATGCATCCATTGTAGACAACGCCTTATGCGTGGTCTACAATGAACAGTAGCAGTAGAGACTGTAACCATGGGATTGATTCTGTATCTTGAAACGAGGTGAAAATTACAAAAGTGAACAAATTTAATAGAATACTGATAATTTCATTGGTTAACGCCTAGTAAATTTGCTCACTTTTGTCATTTTCACCTTGTTTGGAGATACAGAATTGATCCCCATGTCAGGAGTGAAGGCCATCACACGTACAAAAATTTTAGTCGTAATCATAAGGTCGTAAGTAAATCGGCCAATCACAGTCGAGCGAGATCTTAATTTTGATTGTGATTGGTCGATTTGCTTGCGACCTTACGATTCCGACTAAAATTTTTGTACGTGTGATGGCCTTAAGCTGGTTTTCCAGCTAAGTCATTAATGGTTAGTCGATGAATGTCAAATCGATGTTGATTCAACATCGCTCGACGTTAATAATAGCTGCGTTCAGCAGATTCAACAGTTTTGCAACCGTTTTATGATTGTCTGCTGAGATAGGACCATTCTTCTAGATCTAAAA
>NW_017257360.1:25418-27078 GCF_001594055.1 Mycetomoellerius zeteki | reverse complement strand
TATTGAAGAATTTTACAACAGTTGCAAAGCTGCTTTCTCTGCTGAACGCAGCCATTATATCGATCGATCATTCACTTGTAGCTAGGGATGTAATGGCTCCTGTACACTGGACGCGGAAACACTTGCCGCGCGGCAAAATGAGAAAAAGAAGCCATTACTGATACTGCCATTGTAGAGGCATAATATCGTTTTCGATTGAGGTGCAGAGTGTTTACGTGAAGTAATCGAATCCCTAAATCGGATTGAGCAGTAGTACTCAATCTGATGACTCTAAATGTCCCTAGACCAATCCAGATTACAATCCGTGCTGTCTATGAAAGTCGGATTTCGGATTACTATATCGTGCCGTGATGGGCAGTGTGGGAATAAAGTGACACATGCGCACTGAACAAACGCTATGGCTGCTCAGTAATGTATGTATCTGGGTAAGATCTGAGGTATCGTTAGGCCCCTAGCAAGGAAGGAAATATAAAGGGAGTTACAAAGAGAAGAAAGTTCTTTTAAACAAATAGAATAAATAGTTAATACAAATCATAATAAAGAAATGTATTTGTTTGTTAATTTTTACGTCTGCAGCTGATTTATTACGTGAATACCAACATTCGTTGCGAGAGTAAGGAAAACTGCAGAAAACCTTACTAGTATTCCAACAAAAACATTGTACATAAAATATATAAAACATGTGAACTTTACCTCTCGCAAAAAATGCACGAAAATTCGTAAAGACTTAGAGCCCTTTACGGGGCACGGGCACCTAACGGCTAATTGTCGCAGATACGGCTGTGAAAGCAGCCGACACGCGACTGTGACGTCAGCTTACGCATGCGCATGAATATTCCCATGCGAGAATAATTCCCACACTGCCCATCACCACACTGCTATCGTGTTGCATGTTTCTCCTAAAAGGTTCAGTTCATATTTCTCTTCTCTACGTGCTGTTGCTGTGGATTTGGTAAGTTTATTCGGAGAGGATTAACTTCCACAAAACTGTATTATTCTGTATTTTTAAGAAATAATATGTTTTTGATAATATAATTTGTCTAATTTTAAAATAAATATAACTACAATGGATAATAACAAAACGAATGAAATGTCTTTAATTGACAAAGTCAATTTGGTATGTGAATGTTATAAAATTATAAAATACAATATATTATTATCATTACTGTTATATATACAGGGTGTTTCCAAATTAAATCGCAAAACTTCGGGAGCGTGTAGAGGAGTAAAAAACTAAGAAAAAAAGTCCTATAGACATATGCTCGTTTTTGCTCCGTTTCAGAGAAATCGAAAAAAAATGTTTACATTTCTTGCCATATCTAGCACCGACATATTTGATTACATTTTCCACTTTCTGTTATGAATTTGTCAGTCGCTCTTTGAAAGCCTTTAACAGTAGATGAATTTTGTCTTTTGCAATATGCCGCGTACGTATTCTAATAGTGAATATGCTGATATGGTTTTTGTATACGGTTTCTGCAACGGTAATGCTTTAAAGGCGGTGCGAGAATATGCACGACGATTTCCAAACAGAAGAGTGCCAAACCGAAGAGTGTTTATGTTGACATTTAATAGATTGCGAGAGACTGGATCATTTTCAATTCGACAAGAAAACAACCGATTTCAAGCAGCGTTACGAAGAGATTTGCAGGCAGGGAAT
>NW_017257360.1:23861-25390 GCF_001594055.1 Mycetomoellerius zeteki | reverse complement strand
TATATATATATATATATATATATTTATTGTGTACATACATACAATAGTAATTTAAGTTTTGTAGACGAATCGTCTCTGAGTCATTAGTTTAGTTTATATTATGCACTTGATACGGGTACTAATTAATAACTATTGAGTTAACTTAATTTCGGCGATACATGTAAACATACATATGATATGAGTACGAGTATATAATTAATCTTTTTGATGATATGAGTATTTAATTGATTATTTTGATTTTTTAAATAAAATGTAGTATTTTGCAGAAATAATTTTTTCTCACAATGTTTGTAGCATAATATTAATATGCATATAACATATTATTTTAATAATATGTTCTTTTACAGAAAATTACAAATTTCAATGGACTAATGAAACTACGAAACTTTTAATAGAAGAAGTTAGAAGCCGTATGGCATTATTGGATAAAAAGAATTGTATGCGAAAAAGAATATGGAGAATAATAGCAAATAAGTTCAATCAAAGAGGATATAACATAACAGAGGAACAATGTGATGTTAAATGGAAGAATTTGAAGCAAAAATATAGAAGCATTCGAGATCGTAATAATCAAACTGGTACAGCTAGAGAATGCTGGGAATATTTTGATATAATTGATGATTTCATTAACATCAAACCCGAAGTAGCACCTGCATCGATTGCTTCTAGTTCACATGGATTTAGGATAAGGCAATCAAGTCCACATACAGACCAAAGTGAGGATCCTAACGATGAAAATAAGCAATCAACACTTCTTATGGTAGAATACGTAATAGAAGACAACGCCGAGCAAGTGATGGACCTACATGGGCCAAAGTGTTACACGAACAAAGACAGAAACATCATAACGAAAACATAAAAATGCAAAAGGAATTTTTGGAATTATTCAAAAAATACGTAGAAACACAAAAGAATAATTAACATACAGTAAGAGAGCATAAGTTTCTTTAATTTATATTTTCATTAGTACATGAGAAAATGTTTTTTAGTTTTTGTGATGGTTACGTTGTGATATAAAAGCAGATTATAGATTACTATAAAATGTTTAAAAATGTTTAAAGACATTTAAAATCAGTGACACAATATAATTTCAAATTATTTTTATTTTTGTAATTAGTGTATGTTACTGCATTTTTATATTACATTTTCATATATTTTATTATGTTAATATTCTAATCATATGCTAATTATATTCTAATATTATACGCATGAAGTTAAAGACTGATACGTAAGATGAATACGTAAAAATGAATGCATACATTATTTAGTTTTTGTAAAAAAAAGGTTTATTTTTTGTATTGAATAACAGTTGTGATTAAAATAATAATTGTGCAATAATATCTCTTTTTTCATCACCTTCCATACCTACATAGTTATTTCTATTTTCCATTTCTACATTTTCTATTTCTACAATATCAAACTGTTCATCCTCATTATCAATACAGATATTATACAAAATACAACATGCAAGTATAACTAATGGTATCATTTCTGTATTGTACATATATACATATTTCAATTTTCGAAAT
>NW_017257360.1:20594-23845 GCF_001594055.1 Mycetomoellerius zeteki | reverse complement strand
ACTCTTTCAATTCTAACACGAGTTTTGGATAATTTTGTATTATAATTACGTTGTATATTATTTAAGTGACCATTGTCACGATATGGAGTGAGCATATAATGCGATAATGGATACGCAGTCACCTAATAAGTGACCATGTTGTGGAAAATATCTTTCTACATCATGATCTATCATATTTTTT
Source organism: Mycetomoellerius zeteki (assembly GCF_001594055.1). Taxonomy (NCBI): domain Eukaryota; kingdom Metazoa; phylum Arthropoda; class Insecta; order Hymenoptera; family Formicidae; genus Mycetomoellerius; species Mycetomoellerius zeteki. The sequence goes on along the minus strand of NW_017257360.1, from coordinate 23,664 downwards.
ATATCACTTAGCCGCCAAACTCGGGCATCATGAACACTGCCACAAATTCCTGTAAAAACGTCGATAAATTTCATTTTATGATCACAAATATGTTGCAGTATTATAGAATGAAAACGTTTTCTATTTATATAACTATCTGGATGTTCAATAGGAGAACTAATAGGAATATGACAACCATCAATAATGCCCACTACACCTGGGAAATTATTCATAACAGCAAATTGTTGTTGTATATGTAATATTTCATGAATCTCTGGCCATTTAATATAATTTTGAACACGTTGCTTTAATACGTGTAAGCCACATTGAAAACACATCTCCATACAGTGTCTTTACACACTCCAAATCGATCTGCGACAGATCTGAAATAAAATCAATCAAATTTCAATGCAGTAATAAAAACTTAAAAACAATATGATATGATTTTAGACCGACGAGAATAAATTTAATTAAAAAAGAAAATATTTTAATTACCAACCTGTAAACTTCCTGATTGCCAAAAATCCATAAGGCAATAGCAAGTTGCTTAGCTGGTGGTAATTGAGGAGAATCATCATTTTCCGTCAATAACGCTAATCCAAAAGTTTGTATCAATTGCTCAAAAGTATTTCTTTCAATACGAAAGTGTGATTTGAAATCTATATAAAATAATCTAAAAATATTGTTGTAAATTTATAAAATAATACATATGTGTAATTTTATTAGTATCTGTTAAAGAATAAAAAAGAACATTTTCAAAATAGTTATTAATTTTTAAATGCTGTACTCTTAAATATTTCATTTCCTCATTATTATAATCATTCTCATTGTTATTAAAAAAAATATCCCATAATAAATATACATCCATTCTTTTTTCGCTGTACAGATATAAACAAATAATTTTCATAAGGAAATATGATTAATTTATAGAATAATACAGTTTTGTGGAAGTTAATCCTCTTCGAGTAAACCAAATTCACAGCAACAGCACGTAGAGAAGAGAAATATGAACTAAACCTTTTAGGAGAAACATGTAACACGATAGTAATCCGAAATCCGACTTTCATAGACAGCACGGATTGTAACCTGGATTGGTCTAGGAACATTAGAGTCATCAGATTGAGTACCACTGCTCAATCCGATTTAGGGTGCGATTACATGCAGCGCGGAACGCGGTACGCGGTAGGCGGTAAAGTAACTAGAAACCGCGCGCGGTGAGCCGCGCTAATTTTCTCCTACTATTACATGGAGCAGAAACTGCGCGGAAAAGCGGCACGGACTAGTGACAAGTTGACGTTTCTATGCACTTTTTAATGAAATTAATAGATTTAAATGCAATTATTAAGCAGATTCGTTGAAAAAATAAGAGTATTGATAAAATGTGCATAGAAATAAGTTAATACATTTAAGAAAATGCATACAATTGTGAACTTGTCACTATACCGTGCTGCCTTTCCGCGCTCTATGTAATAGTAGGAAAAGAAGTAAGCGGAACGATAACGACATGGTCGGCGTCGGCTGGACACATAACTAGAAATTAGCACAGGTATGTACTATGTATACTGCCAAGTAAAGAGAAATAATTTCGGAGTTCGGAGTTTGGTAGGAAAAAAAAACGATTTTCGCATTAATTAAATACGGTTTTCGTTATGGAGACTGCAGATATGATGTTGATGACCATGATAACATTATTAAATCTAATAAGAAATCAGCCAGAGATATGCACAAATTACAACGAATAAAGTAATAAATAATATGAATAAGTAATAAAATAAGTAAAAAAATAATAAAAGTAATAAAATAAGTAATAAATAATATGAATAAGCTGTGCTTGGTAATTATATAGTTCAGCTACCTTAGATTCCGTTTCGATAAAATTAAGCTTAATCGGCACGTCATTGCACAAAACGAAAAAATCTGGCCGAAGTATCGAGAATATGAAGATATCTTAACCTCTAAAGTCTCGTAACACTTCGATCGTAACTTGATTCTAATGATCGTAATTCTCGAGGCAGAGCGACGTTCAGTCAGATTCTATCATTTCGTGCAATGACGTGTCGATTAAGCCTAATTTTATCGAAATTGAATTTAAGGTAGCTCAACTATCTAATTACCATGCGCTTTATTGGCCACTTGGAAGAAATATGCGTGAACTTTTCAGATTAATTACCTTATAGTTACTTTACCGCCTACCGCGTACCGCGTACCGCGTTCCGCGCTGCATGTAATCGCACCCTTAGGGTGCAGTCCCATGGAGCGTATCGCGCGTATCGCGGATCGCGCGTATCGAAAATCTGACCAATCGCGGACGTTCCGCTATTTTCGATACGCCGCCGTTCCGCCGAATCCATTATTGTAGCGTAATACGCGCCGAATTTAAGTAAAATCGCTTGGTCTAAAGAAGTAGTGTCATATGGCAGCCCTCGAGATGTGATATGCGTAGAATCGCAAGATTGCGTCGAAAATTGTTGCATCGTTTTTTTGGAAAGCATTGCCGGTTTCGATGTGCCTTATACGACTAGCTGCGTTTACCTCGTCAACGAGAACCTGAGTCATTTAAACTCAAAGAAGAAGCTCTATCTGAAATAAAAAAGAAGACAGTGAATATCTTTCACGATTCACGAATTCACGATCTTGTTGCTCCAGTTCATTAACGAGATTATTGCTTGCTCCTTGTGCTAACCATCGTTCAATAGTAAATATTCGACTGACCCAATATTTTCGTTTTCTTCTATTAATAGGTTTGTTCTCACTTTTTCTTAATATAGAATAAAGCTCATATGTTTTAATAATTTTATGATATATTTCCTGCTTGATGAAAGCATTGTGGTTGTGGTCTAGACGTTTTGTTAATAACAACAAAAGCAATATTGTTTTTTATTTTATTCTACACTTGTTAAACCATTGCGAATTTTTTAATTTAATAAATAATAATAAGACTGTAAGTGTATAAAACAAAATAGAATAATTGAAGGGCTAAGAGCCAGTTATGTAATAAAGAACATTTAATAAAGATATTATAATTAAAATAATCATGATTATAACGCTCCATTTCGACCGCGTATATAAAAATAATAAATAATAAAAGACT
>NW_017257360.1:4819-20226 GCF_001594055.1 Mycetomoellerius zeteki | reverse complement strand
TCTAAGGGTGGAGTCCCATGAGGTGTATTTATCGCGTATCGCGTAAGCGCGTAACCAATCAATAATCAGTAAAACGCGAAACTATAACAGCAGATCGCTTCTGATTGGTTACGCGGTTACGCGATACGCGATAAATACACCTCATGGGACTCCACCCTTAGGGTTCCGTCCCATAACGCGTATCGCTGTACGCACGTATTCGCGTATCGAAGGATCCGACCAATCACCGACGATCCGCCATTTTACGTACGCGATAATTGTGTTCCTAATGTCCCATGGAGCAGTTCGTGCGTAAGCGGATTCGCGTATCGCCAATCACAGAATCGTTTTGTTAGATCAGCTTGCAAATTCTGTGATTGGCGATACGCGAATCCGCTTACGCACGAACTGCTCCATGGGACATTAGGAACACAATTATCGCGTACGTAAAATGGCGGATCGTCGGTGATTGGTCGGATTCTTCGATACGCGAATACGCGCGTACAGCGATACGCGGTCATGGAACGGAACCCTTATGGTGAAATCACACGATGCGGAAAAAGACTGCGGAATAGAGAATGCGTCATTGAAGCAACCAATCAACGCTATTCAGTGTTACGTCCCGGGGTTCTTTCGGCGGGTAACCGAGGTTCGAATTAACCTGAGACTACTATGGTAGTATAAAGGTAAAATTTGAGGTAGTGGAGTGGCTAATTAACTTGTCCAATTTATTTGTTATTAATTTGAGTTGTGCGCTCGATACGGTGATGATGGTAGATTCTGGGGAGGTCCAGAGTGTATCATCTGTCCTACCTAAATATGAGAGGAACCTTTCTAATATTTCCGGGCAATCGCGACAATTCGACACGTGATGCACGGTAGTCAACAACACAGAGCATGCGTCACAATTTTCAAACCGTTCAAGAAATCCTAAGTGGATCGTAATGTCGTAACACGCCGAGATATTTACTCTTTTCGGAGGCCGAAAGCAAGGTGTAACATTCTGGGCACTTAATTCCGCTACTTTCGTTATCCAGATAAAACAGTGATGATGCGCAACAGGCGCTCCGTACCCATGTAACGTAAGGGTCTGTTCTCAACTGGCGACGAGAAATAGCCAATTGCGAGTGCGGGTGTACTGGGCACATGCTACGCGGGATCGGATTCGCGGCTCGTCGTGACCGAAATAGATTAATTAATAATTCCTTACCTTTTTCGATGAAGTTCTGGATGGCGATGACGAGCCGTGAGAGGATGAGTGCGGGCGGCTTCCAATTTCCCTAGTGTCTCTGCTCTGCCATTGGTTCTCCCGAGTCCGTGGTGATTGGATTGAGGTTTATTAACACGCGACCGAGTTTTATTAGTTAAAGTGTTCGTATAATTTAACATGACGGATTATGGAGAACAGGTTTAATATTCAGAGATTTTACTCGGATTTAACAAACCACATGAATTTATTATTTGTAGCTTCGTACACAATTAAAGGTTACACATTTTGGCTTAATATTAAGGATGATTTACATTAACGCGGGAATTGAATTACGCTTAAAAATTAGGATTAGAATTATTCTAGAACTTGAGTGAAGAATTTGAAACGTGCACGCGACATGTGAGAGCTTAAGGTCAAATGGCTTACATGTCCTCGGAGGTACTCTAGACCCGAACTCGCGACTCTAAGACTGTTACTTAACGACTGCCTTTATTCTAGTGCCCTGAAGGCAAATTTTAAGGGCGTCCCCTTCCATCGTTGCTCCGCTGAGGCACGCGTGGTGGGGAAGGCGTCAGGTACGGTCCTGACGGTCTCATATACTACGCCAATTTACAGGAAGCGAAAAGTTCGTTGTCTTTCTTTGGGTGGTTCTGGACAAAAATTTAACAATGCCGCAGACGTGACATCAGCGCTATTCGGAATAGCGTTGATTGGTTGCTTCAATGACGCATTCTCTATTCCGCAATCTTCTTCCGCACCGTGTGATTTTACTCTTAGGGTGAAATCACACGGTGCGTCATAGGGCTACGGAATACAGAGTGCGTTATTGAAGCAACCAATCAGCGATATTCCGCACTTTTCTAACACGCAAGTTTTGTGTGCTATGTTCACATGATGCGTCAAAGATGCATCCAGGATGAATAAATTTAGAAATTTCTAACTTTATGTTAATAATTTGCCTATTAAAATAAAATATAATTTCTCAAATTGTAAAAACAATTATTACTGTTGTGATATTTAATATTTTACAATTAATATTTACAATCTCAAAACGATGTTTTAATCAGCTGTAAAGAATTTACTATCCTTTTTCCGCAACGTGTGAACAGGGCACGCCGAAATCGCACGTAATGCGTCATCCGTCATTGTTCTTCATGTCTTGATCTTGAATATATTTGCGCAAATTTGATGCAATTAAGCTATCATACAGTAACTAATTTTTTATCATCATGGATAATAAAATAATGATAACTGAAGCTATTAAGCACTTAATAAAAATATACTTGAAAACTCCAATGATGCACTATCGAAAGGAGAAAATAAGGTTAACTTTGCTCAAATTATACTCAATTTACGTTGCCTTGTCAAAAAGAAAATCCAAAAGAAGTGTATGGGTCAGGCCCATTTATTCAGTAGAGCAGCGGTTTCGCCAAGGTGATAGTAACAATTTAGTTACCATGCTGAGAGCAACTGATCCTTCGCTGCATTTTAATTATTTGAGAATGGATGTTGGCACCTTCGAGCATCTTCTTTCAATAGTAGGCCCTGGAATTGAAAAGCAAACAAATATTAGAGAACCAATTGTTTCTCACACAAGGTTGCAAATTTGCTTGAGGTATTTAGCCAGTGGAGACAGCATGAGATCAATAGGATATGCATTTCGAGTTTCTCCAAACACTGTTTCGCAAATAATTCATGAAACTTGTGATGAAATCTGGCTTAAATTAAAGGATTTAGTTATGCCAATACCAAGCAAGGATGCATGGACAAAGATAGCAGAAGATTTTGAAGCAATGTGGAATTTCCCTCATTGCATGGGGGCAATAGATGGGAAACATATTGTAATAGAGGTAATAATAATTTATTCAGACATATCTTTTGTATTTAACATTCATGAAATAGACGACTTTAAAATTTAAATTACAGGCTCCTCCTCACAGTGGCTCCTTCTATTACAATTATAAAAAAACCCATAGTTTGAATCTTACTGGCATTGCAGATGCGCACTATAGGTTCATTTTGGTAGATGTAGGAGCAGAGGGTCGCCGTAGCGATGCTGGAGTTTTTGCTAATAGCAAATTAAAATCAGGACTAGATGCAAATACTTTGAATGTGCCTCCATCTTCTCCAGTTGATCAATACGAGTTACCATTTGTTTTGGTGGCTGATGAGGCATACCCGCTGTCACCGTACTTGATGCGACCTTATCCAAAAAGTTCACAACTTGATTTGAAGAAAAAAGTATTTAATTATCGTCTCAGCAGGGCCAGACAGGTTATTGAAAGAACTTTTGGCATACTTGCAGCAAGGTGGCGAATTTTTCGAAGACCAATCAATACCTACGTCTCGAAAGCCGAAAAGATAGTGTTGGCCACTATCTGCTTACACAATTTCATCATCACTAAGGAACTTCAAAAGCGCCCTCAGGAAAGACAATATTTACAATATAATGGACACGACAGGCAGCAAACATCGCTTGGCATTATTAGAAATATAGGAAATCAGATTAACCGAGATGTTATTTCACGTAACTTGTCCAGTATTTACAGAGAAAGATTTGCCAACTATTTTGTAAATGAAGGCGCTGTACAATGGCAATGGGAGAAAGCTGAGAATAATGAATTTTAAAATAAATCTGCAGAAAATGTATAGATGAATGTGTATTTTAATTACCTACATAAATAATTTTGTAAGTAAACATGAATCCGATACAGTTTTGTACTTTATGTTTTTTCCAAGAATGAGAATAAAAATGTTACATCGAGATAATAATTTTCTTTATAAATATAAATTATATAAGTCCTGCCTCTTCTTCTGCTTTTAATGCATCCATCATAATTTTAGTTTCAAGTAGTCTTCTATTTTTATATGGCAATTTTAAACAAGTCCTTTTTGAATTCAGCATCAGATGACTGCTTCCTTGGACCTGAAACACAATATAATAAATTGATTAGCATAGATATAACTAATTGCTTGTCAATTTAATTTGTGAAAATACATACTCTGACTTTGGGATTGTATTTCAAGACCGATAAGATCGGTATTTTAATCTCTCAAAATACAACGATTTATTATAAGAACACTACGCACGTTTAAAACATACGCACTCTCTATTCCGGATTATTTCGGAACATCTAAAGGCAAAATGCGGAATAGAGGTGATTGGTTGCTTCAATGACGCATTTTGTATTCCGCAGCCCTATGACGCATCGTGTGATTTCACCCTTAGGGATCTGATTACTTCACGTAAACACCCGCATTGACTGCACTCAGGCTCGAATTCATAGTCGTTTCTCAAATCTTAGATCTCGTTTCCAATCTCAAATTTCAGTTCTCAGGTTTTGAATCTCCACCTTCAAATTTCAGTGCTAGTGGCTCCTCGTCAAATTCAGTTCTTCATAACTAAGTGAGAGTGGTAAAAAAATTAAAAATCATAGTTGCAAAAGTATTTGTAATTATTCTTAATAAATTATCTTTTCGATCTCATTTTTGTCATTTTAGTTAGTGTTAATAAAGTATACTATAAACAGAAGAGAGAGAGAGAGAGAGAAGTTAACCTCATGAGAAGTTAACCTCATTTTACATTGCAACCGCATAACTTTTTAACCCACAACCTAAAAATTATGTTAACATCCTACAGATAATTAAAGGACCGACAAAGGATGACCCTTCAATGACAAACAGCCCGAACGAAGGAGATAGCGGAGAGACCAACCTGCAGATGGAAAAACTAAGATGAACATCAATCACTAAAGACAACAGGATTAGCAGGCTGGATGAAGAAAATTAATTTTAAGAAAAACATGTAACCAAAGTAGTTGTAAGCTTTTTTTTATATTTTATACGATTTTTATATTAATATTTTAGACGTAAGGAAAATGTTGTTGAGGCTTGTGCCTATTACGATATGTGTATCGTTATTTTCTCGTTGACGAAGGGTCGTATACAATTCTTGGATTACAGTTGTGGTGTTGCTTGTGCTCGAAAGACCAAATGAATAAATACTGTGTCACGTAATGTTAATTTAGAATATATTTCACTTCTTACAAAAATAAAACGTGAGCTAACAGTAATACAGAAAGATGCGCACTCGGTGACATGCTGCAAGGAAGGAGTTACGGAACAGGAAAGAAGGCGCAACAGTGTAGGCAACACCATGCTTCAAAATAAAACTAGATAGGCAGTGTTGCATAGAGGGCCTGAGCGGCACAAACAACGAGAGACACGCGAGCGGGAAATAAGAACGCGTGTAGCGTGTACAAATGTTAAAGGGTCAATCATATTATAAGTGTTATATTTATATTTTATTTTATATGCAAAAAAGTTTATATGATGATATCTATTTTATTTTTTATATTTTATGAAACGCTAAAGAACTTTGAGAAGTATCATTAAAGTACAATTTAATTTTATGAACAACATTATTATACTTACTTAACTATTAAAAGAATATTTTATCAACCTACCTAGTAATCCTTATTGCAACATCTTGAGAATCAGCTCGGCGGTACCTAGAAAATAAAAAAGAAACTGTTAGAAACATCATAGATTTAAACATAAAAAGAAATAAATTAACATCTTAACTTTTTATAATAAAATACTTACCATGAAACTTGTTGACCAATAAGAATCATTGAGATATTTCTTAAGACCTGAAAAAGAAAACAGAAAGTAATTAATTAACATTAACAAAGATTATATTATATTTTAATAAATAAAACAAGGGCAAACGAGCCAACTACAATATAAGATCTTTAATAAACGTATATGTATACAATAATCAAACGTTTCGACACCGATCGGGTCATTTTCAATGTACAATAACAAAACATCTTACATAATTAATCAGAAATTCAGTCAAAATATATTGTCCAGTGAGAATTTGGTTATATTCATAAAAAGCAGTCCATATTTAAAACTATTGAAGAGATCAAACTCACTTATCGCAATTCTACCATCTAAATAAATAATAAATTAACGTTGCGTTATAAATTAGATAAACGATATACATGTTTAATTAGATTAGAGAGAATGTAAATTAGATAAAACATATATACCTCATATTGTCTCAATGATGCATTGTGGACAACGAAATTCCTTATGTGAATTCGGTGTCGGAAAAGTTTGCTCCATTAGCCAATATGTGTCATTGTAAATTGGCCTTCTCGATACCAAACTCATTAAATAAATTCATAAAAAAGGGTAAATATCAGCTAGATCCCTTATTTAATCAAAATGTAGTTTACAAGATCTCTTGTGATGATTGTGAAGCCAGTTACGTGGGTCAGACCAAAAGACAATTAAAGACAAGATTGCACGAACATGTCTCTGATATCAATAAGAAGTCAAAATCTCCAACAGTCATCACTTGTCATCGCATTGACCAGAATCATAATTTCGACTGGGATAATGTGGAAATATTAGAGAAGCTTCGTTTAATAAGAGATTGATATCGGAGATGGTTCACATAAAACGACAAACGCATGGGCTAAATAAACAAAATGACACAGAATCCTTGCCAGAATCATACCTAAATATTATCCAATCTCTTTCCCCCTCCTAACAATGTCCTTGTCTCCTTCTTTATTATCTTTCCTATTTCCTTGTTTTCTTTTTGTCATAATGTCGCTTGACGTCGATTGAGTCTAAACGTTATATTCATGCGCATCATGGCTTAATAATTTTTATTGTACATAACTTGTTAAATATAATTTTGTTAACTGAGTGTTCCTTTCGTTGTCCACACAATACATCATTGAGACAATATGAGGTATATATGTTTTATCTAATTTACATTCTCTCTAATCTAATTAAACATGTACATCGTTTATCTAATTTATAACGCAACGTTAATTTATTATTTATTTAGATGGTAGAATTGCGATAAGTGAGTTTGATCTCTTCAATAGTTTTAAATATGGACTGCTTTTTATGAATATAACCAAATTCTCACTGGACAATATATTTTGACTGAATTTCTGATTAATTATGTAAGATGTTTTGTTATTGTACATTGAAAATGACCCGATCGGTGTCGAAACGTTTGATTATTGTATATATATACGTTTATTAAAGATCTTATATTGTAGTTGGCTCGTTTGCCCTTGTTTTATTTATTGATTTATTCTAATTGAGCCATATTAACATTTAATTATATTATATTTTATTTTATTGCAATTATACTTACCATTTATATGACATAGAATCAGTAATTTAATTTACAGATGGTTAGAACATTTGATTTAAGGATACTAGACGATTTATTAAATTTAATATTTAACCTAACATATTAATTACCTTATAATTCAATCAGATCTAATATTCGTGACCGATAAATACTTTGATTTATGAATAATTATGACAAAACATTTTTCGACCAATAGCAGCTCGGTAAGAAAGAGACATAACGACCTAATTTTGATTTCCAACTCAAACTTTGTTTTTCTAGCTAGCGCGAGACTTATTATACTTAAAAAACAACATTACAAGGCGCTATGAATAATTTAAGAAATAAAGGGACCGTAATAAATTTTCATTCAATTCTGATTGGTCCACAGACAGGTTCGTTCATAACGAACGGCACGAGTTTAGTGAAGATCGCTCAAACGTTGATACGAGGGGCTTAATTGTGATGAAGAAGTATGTAAAATTAAAGAATAATACCACTAGAAGAATTACTTTTCATTCAATTAATAATTAACGGTAGATTAACATTTAGATCAACGCTGAAACCGTCTAGGGAAACGGCCATTTCGAGAATTAGTTAGGCAGCCCGTGCAACGCTTTTATTTCATTAATTCATCTTTATTTTTGTATTTTATAACCAGCTTTGACTTTTGTATTAGCTATTAAGCGTATGAATGACGAATGAATGCATTATGAAGATGCCGCGTAAGGTAAGCAACCGAGAGGGGAGACGCCATGTTGGTGCATGCGAAATTGGCAAAGTGATGAAGAAGGCAGCCATATTCGAGGTAGTGATGCCGTTTTCTGAAATCGAATCGATTTTTTTGATAATCGATTCATTTTCGAGGCCACGATTTTTTTAATCGATTTAAGAGAAAAGAATCGAACGATTCTGAAGAATCGAAAAAAAACGCTACAAATGCTTCGAAGCATTTTTTGATTGATCAATTAGTAAAATTTTTTGGTATGATATGACAACATTTGCTCTGTGTATCAATAATATGAATAAATAAGTTACGGTTACATTGTAGGACTCTATTACACATGTAGGACTCTATTAATAACGAGTGTACTCAGAGACTGTGTTCTAAAATTCACTACCAGCGCTAAAAATCTATAGTTTACGTTACGTGTATTATGATCGCGGTCCGATTCATGCTCGCAACGCTTAAAAATCATTTCATCCTTGTTGTTTGTCAAATGTTGAACGAAAACAAATAATGCTCATAAGCGTTGTCAGCATGAATCGGACCACGGCCTATATATTTTCAGCACTGGCAGTGAATTTTGGAACACAGCCAGAATAATCGATTCAAGCTGAAAAAAAATTGAATCGAGAATAAATCGTACTTCTCAGAATCGTTGGTAAATCGATTTTTTAGTACGAAAAAAAATCGATTCTCGATGCATCGAATCGAAATCCGGCATCACTAATTCGAGGAGTCGGTGGACATTCGTTGACGCGGACGGATGTATTACAACCACCCAGACTTCAGTTACGAATATCGCGAAAATTATACGTAGCGATCAATCGGAAACGCGTAATAACTTTAAAATAACGTTAAGAGTAACTATTCGTCGTATAATAAAACGCGGATACGACGCGATCGACGAGATACGTTTACTAACGGTTCGTGTATAAGACGCAATAAGGGCGCGAACGACCGACATTGATATAATGGCACAAAGGGAAACGCCGGTGATTAATAAACGTAAAGGCGCATTAGATAAGACGCGATAACTACTTAACATACGTGAAAGCGCATTAGATAAGACGCGATAACTATTGCGAGAAACGCGAGCAACGCGAAAATAACGTAATAACGCGAGGGGAATCCCGCGAACGATAGATAGCCATCTTGGCACGTAACGTAACGACATACACGAAAAGGTCAGACATCTTGGAATCTGACGCAACCGAATTTCGTTAATTCGAAATTAGATTTTGAGTTAGAGTAACGATACGCGAGTGTGATTGAGTGAATGCGAGAGTGAGTGTGGAACTGTTGTAAATTTTTAAATATTTTAATATACTGTTTTCTAAAAATATCCACACGTTTTAAATCACTCGAAGACCATTCCCGCGCGACAAAGACATTTCAGTGATAACTTCAAGAATCAGAGATCCTTAACCCAACGTCGACAACCCATAGAGCTGAACCGATGGGAGATTTGCAGATTTGAGTAGCAGTTATTTCAGGTGGACGACGAGCAATCCCAGGCAGCAACAAAAATCCACGAGGACTCGAGGCAGCATAAGAGGTAGTGATGGGAAATTCTTTTCCGATTCTTAAAAAATCGATTATTTTAGACTCAAAATAATCGATTATTATCTGATTCTTCGAAATCTCGATTCTTACTGAATCGATTCCGTTTTTTAGAGAATCGATTCCTTTTTGGCTAATCGCAGTCAAATATATTGTGATTGGTTGATCAAGGTCATTCTTCTGCTAAGAAGATCACGTGATTAGTTTGATGCTCGAATCGAGCGTCTAGCGTCAGCCATGCACTCATGAAAATGCAGCCTAATTGATTGTTGGGACCTCTATTGAGTCCAACAGTCCATGAAAGTACAGATATCACGTGAGCCATACATCGCGCCCTCGCGCAATTTCGAACCGGCAACGGCGCGCGCGTCATTTATATGCTGCGGTACCTACGTGGTACCTACAATCTATACAAGCTTAGTCGTATACTTTAATGAATGTGAATCTTGTTAATTCACGTTAAAAGTAAGGTTTAAAAACCTGTATTGTTACATACTGATTTTGTCACCAAAGTAAACAAGTAATAACATCATTTTATTTGAGTATAAAATACGTTACTTTAGACTCATTATCAGAGTTATATTTTTGTTTTACTAAAATAATATTCTTGCTTTTAGATACATAAAGATAATATATCTAAATAATGAAAGCCTCAAAAAAGAAAAAAAAGATAAAAGAATTATACTTTCAAAGAATTGACGGTATATCTTCACGTTGTCGTTTGTGTCATGACATATACAAACATTATGGAAACACAACTAATTTAATTAATCATATCATGAGAAAACATACTGACAAAATTACCCAAGATTCGCAACAAAAGAAGATTTCTTATTTAGAAAATCAAAGTGACACTGATGATCCAGCTATACCTTCTACCAGTTCAAAAGGTGTCTGTGTATTGTCTGTGTGTTATCAAATAAATCAAATTGTTTTTTTTTTTTCAAATAAAATTGGAATATTCTCTTATTGTTTCTACTATAACTTTTAAATATACATGAAGAGATTAAAATATATATAAATTAAACATGCAAAATTAATTTTGTAATTAATCAGATAAATGTATTACATTTTCAATATACATACTAGTAATTAAGATTGTAATTCTTAATGTATTCACATAGTATTCAGAATTGAAATTTTAATTTTGTATTGACATGTAAAAAATTAAAAATTAAATTTTAATTTTTAGTATATTAATGTGTCATCAGAAATAATAAGTATATTTGTCTCATCTTGATAGAAATAACGATTTACAATTTACAGAAACTTTTGTTACACTTATATTTTGAAAAATTATTTATTTTTAGATTCAGGCACTATGGCTGTTCGGCTTACTAACAGTATCGTATACATGATTGCTAAAGATCATCAACCCCTGTCAATTGTTGACAATGAAGGTTTTAAAGCACTTATGAAATTAGCAGCACCATTATATAAAATTCCTAGTAGGAAAACGATCACAATCCGTTTGGACGATAAATATCATATTAAACAAAATAAAATTAAAACTATCTTGTCAAACATCAAGAATTTGTCTCTTACTTCAGATATATGGACTGATCCATACAATACAAAAGGATTTTTAGGTATAACAGTACACTATATTGACTGTAAAAACTTCACTCTGGAATTAATAGATCTTGGAATGCAAGAACTGGAAAACCGACACGAGGCAGTGTATATATCCCAAGTTTTCAAAAATATTTGTGAAGAATGGAATATACAGAATATGAGTGTGTGTGCTGTAATCACTGATAATGCTGCCAACATGAGAAAAGCAGTGTACGATACATTTGGAAGTAACAAACATGTTCCATGCTTCGCCCATTCGTTGAATTTGATGATACAAGATGCTATATCTTCAACACAGGAACTGAAACTAATTATCCAAAAGGTCAAGCATATTGTTACATTTTTTAAACGCAGTGTTAACGCTACAGATGTACTAAAAAAATTGCAAAAAGAAGAAGGCAAAACGGAAGATAAAATTTTGAAGCTAAAACAAGAATGTGAAACACGATGGAATTCGACTTTCTGATACTGATTTCAAGATTTTTGCAGTTAGCAAATCATGTAAGCACAGTACTTATCAACAATTCAATATTAGGATCTGCAGATTCACCAGTGAAGAAATGATATCTTGTGCGGAATTGAAAGCTATTGAAGATGCATGTGAATTACTATCTCCAATAGAATCGGTTACAGTAGAAATTTCAGGGGAAAAATATGTAACGTGCAGTAAAATCATCCCAATTGATAACTGCTTAATGGTAACTATCAATCGGCTAATTCCAAAAACGGAAGTATCTGCATCTCTAAAACAAAACATCCTTAATCAAATAAAACGAAGATTTTATTCAGAAAAATCAAATATAGAAAAAAATAGTTTTTTTAGCAACGTTGTTGGATCCATGTTATAAAAAGATGCACTTTCAGAATATTGTCGCAGTTTCATACGCTCAAACAAAAGTAAATAAACTTCTAAAGGAGATGTTTGAATCCGAAAATGAAAATAGCCAAAAAAAAAACCTATTCCGAATCGAATATTGAAAGCGATATTAAAAATAATGTGTGGACGAGGGGTTGATCACGAGCGATTATGGTGTACAAAAATTACCCTTGATACGGATTACCTTTAAATTACCTTGGATTACTTAAGATTATCTAATACTACCTCAGATTATCAAATACTACCTCATATTACCCAAGATTACCTTAGAGTATTAAAAATTACGTCATATTTTCTGAGATTACCTGAGATTATCTGAGATTTTTCCAAATTTACTTTGTTCATCTGAGATTACCTTATACGAGTAGCTAAAGTATTATTTCTTCAGATCGATTTTCACTGCTTAAAAAAAACGCAATTTTACAAAACAAATATTTATTGCATACAGGAACACAAAAATATATAAATTTTACAAAAAGAATATGTATTATGTGTATACATAGTGAGAAGTTCGACTACTCATAACGTTTGAGATTTTTTAATACTAACAAAACAATATCCAATTGAATATAAATATTAAATCTCTGTGAAGTTAGCACATAATAAATATTAATAGGTATTTTATAAAATAAAAAATATTTAAAAAGACAACAGTAATACGGACTCTTTGTTAGACACTTTGTTATCACAACTTAATGTTAAATTAAAAATTTTGCGTCTAATCAAGTTAAGTATAAATAAAAAGATACATTTGTAAAACAAATATCTTAAAACTTTTGTGTATGTACTTAAAAATTATTAAAGTCCTGATGTAACTAAAACCTTTTTTTAATTTTTTTGAATTGTTTTATAATCAGTTTTCTATCAGATTGAGAAATAGTTAAAGGATTAACACCCTGCATATTAATAGGGCCATAAAATATATATCTACTCTCAACTTCTTGAATGTCATCTTTTCGCGGCCACTTAAAAACTTCTAAATTTTGAAACAGAAATTAGTAGAAAAAATAAGGTTTTCATCCCCAGCTTCAACTTTAATTTTCATATTTTTTGCTTTTTCCAATAAATAATTTTCATTCGTATCTGATGTCTTACTTATTTTTTGCTCTATCCAGTCCAGTATAAGTTTTTTAATTTTTTCCATTTCTAAATGTAAATCTATTATCTTGGTCCGTTTGATTAAATCAGAGTTTTCCTCAGATAAATCGTCTCGTTTTCTTTTATGACTAATTTTCTTTCCATCATCTACATTTTTATCACCTGCTTTTGTTTCTCTCTGCAACTGTTGGGACAATTCAAAAATTTGCTTTTTAAATCCTCCTAGTATTTTAAACATTTCAGGTTTTTTGGAAAACAATGGACCATAATACTTGACATAATCTTTTTTATCCACTAACAAATGAAGTTGCTCTCTTGCAAAGGCTTCTATTTCTTCAATGTCTTTTTCGTGAATCGAAAGAAGAGAACTTTCAGTGTAATATCCTGTTTCTTTTAACAGTTCGATCAAATAACTTGGCAAAATTTTTAATTTACTGTCAAAATTTACCAATTCTGTATTTTTCGTATTGATTTCAGCGGGTAATTCCCTCGATGATTGTTCAGAATTTTCCATTTTGATCGATTTCGATAATAAAACCACAAAATAATAGCAAAAACTGTATCAGGAACAGAGCGGGCAACGTCTCGCAACTTACATCAAGCACAGACTGGAAAACGTGTCGAAACACGAAAGACTGCATTTCCGATATGTGATTGTTTCTCGGCAGCTAGATGCGTCGCGTGTGCGTATGATGAAACGGCGAAGTCTTTTTGAGACAGCAATTCTCAACAATTCTAAAACGAATTCGAAGAATAATCAATATAAAAAATCTTTTAAAAGATTTTGCACATATCTTTTCATTGTAGATAAGGAGATGTATTTCGTAATTTTTATATATTTGTATTTTTAGTTATTTTTAACTTCTTTAAAATTTGTTTTGAATAATAGGTGGATGCCTGACTTATGAAACTTTACATGCCAATTTGAACGGCATTATTCCATCTGTATCCATTATCAGCAGGGAAATAAATGCAAATCATTGTTCACTTCGGGAGGGAGAATTCCGTTTTAAGGAACTAAACGATTTACTTTAGACAAATTTCCTAACGCAAAGAAATTTGCTTAAAGTAGTTTGGCAATTTCGCAATTTTTAAACGCTTGTGTATCCACAGCCTGAGAACTAGATTATAAAAAAGCAATTCCTTTACGTCAACTCCAAAAATTGATTAAAAATGTATACTATTGTAAAAAAAATACAACATGCTCATCAATGACGTTCACTAAAAAATCAAAGATTACCTTAGATTATCTCAGATTATCTGAGATTACTTTAAGAATTCTTAAAATAAGAATTCCTAAAATTACCTACAGATTATTTGATATTACCCTTAGATTACTTAGGATTTCCTATTAGATTACACAAGATTACCTGAGAACACTAAAGATTATTTAGACTTGCCAAAAATTACATTGGATTACCCAAAATTTCGTTTGGATTACCATGCCTTTGTACAAAAATTACCTCCGTGACCAACCCCTCGTGTGTGGAACATACACGACGAATTGATGACATCTAGATCTGAAAATTTAGACGAATTTGGAGAGAACGGAGGCATGCCAGCTGAATTTCGACAATACCTCATCTCTCTAGTAGCAGACAGAAGAGAGTGTCCTTTAAAAACTTGGCAGCTTTTGAGAATACTATATCCACACTTGTACAAAATAGCTTTAGAATATTTAGTCATTGTTGGTACCTCCGTGCCATGTGAAAGACTGTTCAGTAAAGCTGGCGATATCATTACTGAGAAACGCAATCGATTAAAAGGAAAACGGGCTTCCAAAATTATATTTTTAAGTTCATTAAATAAGGAGTATTGGTGATCGCAGCAAAAAAGATTGGCTAATGCAATCAAAAATTGAGTGAATTTCATTTTTAATTAGCTATAGCAACAAATCTTATAGAATAAAAAGATTTTTTGATTGCATTAGCCAATCTTTTTTGCTGCGATCAACAATACTTTATATATATATACATTGTGACGTGACGTTTTTTTCACCGTTCGTCACAAGGGTCATTCGACCTGGCCAAAGTAGCGCAGTAAATTTGTCCTGTGTCCTCCCGACGCGGAGGGCGGGTGTGCCGACGCTTATTGCGACTTTCGGGCGAAGACGCGGAGATTTTTGTCGTCGCGTTTCGTGTAGCCTGTCTTTTTGTGCGTTTGTCTAAGAATTTTTAGTATCGGCGGCTGCGGTAGGCGATTTAATGTGCGACAC